>NC_090700.1:27992629-28298084 GCF_040954835.1 Lepisosteus oculatus
ACCGAAACTCCCACGACGCGGGTTAGGATGGAAGTGTGGGTGTTTTTCCTGAAGTCAGTTATCATGTCTTTGGTCTTAGCTTGAGGAAGTTTTGTTCATACCAGGTGGCAAACTCATTTGCTCGTAACAGTCTAACAATGACAGAGTCGTCTGCAAGTTTGATTATGTTTCTGGAGTGGTGATAGCTCTAGCAATCGTTTGTCTATAGCACAAAGAGTAAGGGAGATAATACACACATTTGGGGGGGATCCAATAGAGGAATGCTTTTTGTTGGATAAAACATGATTGTCTCTCACCCTCTGAATTCTGTCTGTTAGGAAATCAGTAACCCCGCTGACAAGATTGAAGACCAAAGTTTGACAATAGCTTATTCGCCATTAGGTGAAGCTGTTTACAATTAAATTCTGAGGAGAAGTTCACAAACAGCAGTCTAGCACGGGTCTTGTTTCCATCAAGGTGTTGGAAGGCATGCTGTAGCATCTTCCAACCCCCTACCTGCCCTGTAAGTGAATTGTAATAGATCTAGCTGATCCTTTACTTTGACCACAATTTCATTTTTCACAATCTGATCAAAACTTTTCATAACCGGAGAGGTCAGGACTACTGGTCTGTAATCATTGAGTGAACTGGGAGATATTCTTGTGTTACCAGTTTCTCATACGGCCCCTTTTAGAAGGCATAGACCTTTCCAAAATACCTGACCACTCACCTATCTCGTTTATTCCTCACATTCTCTGTCTTTCTCTATTTTAGAAAGTCTTAGTCATTTTCCCTTTGCTCAGTATTTTTGGAATTTTTTCTTCAAGTACTCGGCGCTTATCCTCGTTTTGTCTCGTTTCCCCAGGCTTCCGGATTGCTCTTCACCTTGGACCTTGATTCTTGGATTTAGTTTTCGGCTTACTGTTCTGATTTTTTTTTGCTTTACTGGTATACGGGCTCTTTGACTTTCTGGCTCCCTTGTTTATGACTTTGTTTTGTATTTTGGTTCTTACTCTGGTTTTTATCCTTCAGTTTTGAACTTTTGGACTGGTTTCTGGTTTATGGCATTAGAACACGGTTTCGCTACTCTGCCCAGAATCCTTCACGATCTACCTGGCTATCCTAACAGATTTGACTTTAGGTACTGAAACAACAACTGATTCTTTCCACACTTTAGGAACCATTTGTTGGGTTAATGACATTGGGAAAATAAAAGAAAAGATGCCACACAGCTGTCTAGCACATCTTTTCAATACTCTTCCCCCAACCGAACCAGGACCTGAAATCTTCCTCTCCTTAATCTGACTGACCTTAAACTCATCAATTCTAATTGGACAATCAGAGATCCTACCTCTGAACGCACGAATTTCATCCGAAAAATCATTTCTGTCAAACCGAAGACAAAATTAATTCACATCACTGGCAATGTCAGCGTCTGATTTGCCAGATGTATTAATACTGCTCTTTCCATTCTTGTGCATTCCCACCATAGACCTAATACCCTCCAATGCAGAGCATGAGATACCCCGGCATATTGCCTCCTCCACTTTATGCCTCCTTATGCCTACGTTTAGCCTTCTTAACCTCTCTTTTGTGTTTCCTTAAACAGAACAGCATCACTTTGATGGAAAATGATTTTTTTCAGATCAAGAGCTGACTTGAGAGACTTGGTCACCCAGGGCTTATTCTTAGGATATATGTTGCAAGATTTCAGAGGTATAACAGTATTTAAAAAAAAAGAAACATAACTGGTGATTGCATCCGTCAGTTCATCGAGATCAGGCCATGAGTGCTTAAACATGTCCCAGTTTGTGCGCTCGCAGCAATCCTGCAGTCGCTGTCTGGAGTCCTCGGGCTAGACCGGAACCGCTCTTCGTTCGCTTTTACCTCTCTTCACGGCTGTTTTATAGATCGGAATCAAATGCACAGCGTTGTGATCAGACAATCCCGATGGTGCTTTGACAGCGGATTTGTAAGCTCCTTTAACTAATCTGTAACACAGGTCCAATACCCTATTATGCCTTGTAGGGCAGGTAACATATTGATGGAAATTGGTAAGTGAGCAGTGGTTGAAATCTCTCATGATGAAGTAAGGAGCATCGGGGAAGTTGTTTTGCAGTGTTGAACAGTCCGCGCAATTCTCTCTGCTGCCCTGATTGCGTTGGCTGAAAGATTGGCCTAAGATGTAATGTGTTGTGATTGAAGTTGCCCAGTGGAGGTCTTGCAAGGGATGAGTAGGCATTTGGAATTGTCATACAGCAAAATCAATAATTCTGTTAATCCACGGTAAGCAGATCACATATTGATAATATGTACAAATCTGTGTTTAAGTGTGCAAATGTTAAGAGTTCCCAAAATAAATGTAGTAGCATCGGGGGATGCAGCATCCAGCATCCAGTTTCTGGACAGCATCAAAAATGGTTTCATATGATATTCCCACATTAGCTTTATGATGTATGTAAACAAACATTGTTAAAAATCATATTCTGTGTAAAACTCCAAATCTTTTGAGCAAATTTGACAATTTAAAATATTTGAGGATAGAAACAGATTACACTTTCACATTAAGAGGAATTCACTACTATATTTCAAACTAATGCTGCCATCATACAGCACATTCCAGCCATTAATAATGAGAGCCAGGTAGTCCACAGAAAACAGTAACAGCAAAGTAATTACCTTAATGAGTTTCATCATATCTTCATCCTGATCATCCTGCACCAGTAGATCCTTCATTGTACAAGCATCAGACAATCAAACATTGTAATAATCAAAAGATATGAAAAAAGTAATGAAACAAACCAACATGGACAGAAATGTGCCATCAGTCGCTACAAGGCTAATTTTATGGACAGAGGCACTGGGTGTATTACCTCCTACATGGTGTCAGCAGTCATCATGCTGGGGCACTCTTTTTGGAGTTTCTGGCCAAGATGCAAGAATCTACAGGTGCTCTTAGAAAAGCAATCTACTTTGAGATCACTTTTGTCCAAACACATGATTGCAGCTCATATTCCAATTATGATATATTTGTCTACTAGAAATACTGCCAAAGCCCAATATATTACACAGAAGATACGATCACCCTGAGATGTGGATTTGGAGGACATTCTAGTGGCTGGAAGTATCTCTGGCGTAAAGACACACAGGCATTATCTGACACTCACAGTGTGAGCACTGATGGGTCATGTTTCAAAATCAGCTCTGCTGCTCTGTCCGACAGTGGAGAGTACTGGTGTCGAGCTTTAAGGGGAAGAGTGAACTTTTACTCTCTGCACAGTTACTCTCTGAAATTAGAAATCAGAGGTAAGATGTGACTCCGAGGTGTGAGATTCAGGGGGACTCTACTGAGTGGATCTATACATGGTACAGAAACAGACAAGAGTTACCTATAGACAAGACTGCCTCCAGTAGGAGAAATGAAGACACATACAGATGCAGCCATTCAAAATGGGTGAGGTATTTTGCGGCATACCCTGGTGGGCGTGTCGCGGTATCACGCGGTATCACGCAGTTCACGTGTGTCATGTGATTAACTATCCGGCGTCGCCTTGTAAAACCGCCAGGGGGAGCTTAACCTCTCATGTACAGCATTTGAGCCTTTAATTTTGAACTGTGTATTACAGCATGTTAATCATCAGTCATTAAAATGTTGGTATATTTTATGAAAGCAAGATTGCTCAGTTGGACAAAAGTACACAACCTACCTTTATCAGAAATATTTATGCATCAAAGCCTTTACTGAAGATATTACTAATAGTATTAATAATGGATGACTTTGGACAAGCTGTATACTCAAAGTATAATTTCTTTAGCACATTTGTACAAGCACTTGGAATCTGTCCAAGCCATACTTTGTCGGGCATTTTGTTTTACTTCAACGGGCATAAAAACTTCCTTGCTTTTAACAGGGCGTTTCATAATTTCTAGCTACGAAAATGATTTAAAATGCGACACCTATCATTCAACTAGAGCTTAAAATATCACAAGGAAAAATACACACCGGTATTCCATTTCTCCCTAACATTGTATGCTTCTAAAGTCATGGTCAGTATTATTGTACTGTGCTGTACTGTGTCTCATTATTTTATAGCGTTTTTATTGCGTTATTAAATCCGGTGGCGCTGTGTTAGTTTCCTGACTCACATTATTTAAACTGCGACACTGATCATTCATCTCTAAATAAACTTTATTGTATATAGCGTTTTAAGCGAATAGGTAATTAGATTGCTCATAAACCTAATCACTTTTTCTACATAAACACAGCGTGATTGCTCTCTGAAAATGCTTTTCCTTTATTTTTAAAGTAGGCTCAGATTTCAACTATAGATCGTATTATTATAAACTTTCTTGGAAAAATGTTTTTTATGTAAACCATGTTTGCTATTAATTCATTTAGGGCTAAAATACGTTCCTTGTCTTCCAATCGAGTCGAGTTGACATTGGAAGCCTGCCACACCCGGACTGTTAAACCAACGCATTAGCACGTCAAAGCCCATTGAGCCAGTATTGGCTTTAGTATTTAGTATTTAGTATATTTTAACGCTTACGGCAGACATGCACTGTGTAGGAGCCGACGCACCAGAGCAGCGCACCGAGGGAGCGTCTGCATTTATAACTTAGTTTTTAAAATTAGTCAAGCAATACGAAGCATCTCCTTTTACTTAGTGCCTGAGCATACTGCAACGCGTGTGAAGCCCATAAACGATATTAATTTTGGAACTTAAACATACAGTATATGACTGGTCTCGGTACTTTAAAGAAAACATACACACCAGTATTCCATTTCTCCCTAAACATTTTAGGCATCGAAGTCTTTTGGAATTCTTTTCCAGTCGTACGCAGCAAGGGTTGAGAATCTCCGATTCACCATCGTACTAATGGTTTCCCGGAGATTGCAAGGCAAGGCACTTTTGCCTCTGGACCCATCGAAATTTACAGAGATGGTCCACCCCCAGTAAATTTCAAAAGTCACAAGATTTCGAAACACGAGGGCGGCGTAGCGGTCGGCTCTTGCTTTCCCGTCTATGCTGATGAACTGCAAGTACAACCCCCCCTCCATCTCCTGGGTGATGGGTAGCAGTTGGACATCTGGGAGAATTATTCGTCCCACTGGCATCTGTGAATTCCGCTGTGCTTCCTGGGGGGAGATAGCCGGCGGGGACAGCATCAACAGATTCCTGCGCGGTGGTGAACTGAGAGGCCGGGATGGAGTGTCCTGAGGCGGTGTGTGCTCTGCGGGGGGCAGAGCTTCCGCCAGGCATTGCAGCCTGCGCGCCGGGGAGAGGCACTTTAAGGGAGACAGCTGCTCAACTGTTTGACTGCTGGAACTCTAGCCTCCCAATGCTCCCCAGTAATGCATCGTAATGCTCCCGCTGCTGCCGAAATGTCTCCATACAGGTGCTGCTTCTACAGGTTGGCACCCTGGCCAGTAGCCGAGAGCAGAGACCCACGGCCTGTGGCAAAATAACATAATTCATGTAAGAAATAAAGTCACACAGTAGTATTCATCAGTCGCGGAACAGAAGTCAAAATAAACTTTTCTTTTTTTCCGTCTTACCGCTTTCTTTTTTACTGTCCTGGTGGTAGATCGTTTCGCCCGTGCGGTGTTTTCTTGAAGAACAGGCTACGAAGAAATAATTATAATTGAATTTAAAATTCAAAACGGCAATAATACCTTGTAATATGCGCTGTAATCGCGTATTTCAGATGAAGTCTGCTGTATTTGCTTACCCTTCCCTCTTTGGAAGCTGGGGCGGCAGAAGCACCCCGTCTCTTCTCGTAAAACGCCTTGGTCTCCATACTGTACTATGGTCACTGTAGTGCAGGTTCGCAGTTTTTTTTTGTGATGGGAGCTCACCCAATCCCTTGGTGTCTTTTATGCGTCACACATACTGTATTTCAGCGCCATATATTTAATGGATATTATGGAATATAATGGATGGATATCTTAGTTATCTTTCTAGTTCACAGGTTTGCATGCATAATTTAATTTTGAAAGCCACTGAGACATCAGGTACTACTGTTGTATTTATGAAAAAGAAACAAAACAAAAAACATACTAACAACTGTGCCATCCTACTCCTTAGTTAATACATTTTATTATTCATAAACAGTTAACATTGTTAGCAAAATATTTTGAATTATATTTAACCCTATTTTTTCTTTAGTTTTGTATTTAACTTATTATATGATAGTCAGACTTAATGTATATTTGAACAATGAAAATATATTTTTACAAGATTTTACATTAAGCACTTAAAATTAATATGGTTAATAATAGTAAACTGTAACATGCTGTAACAAGATCGGTTAAACTGCGAAGAAAATGCTTTCAGAGAAAATGTTTCAGGTGTGAAGAACATAGATCTCCAATGCAATTTCAACCAAACCTGTTCCCACACACCCTGCCCCCACTACCATTAGAATATACACAAACATTTTAGCGTTTCATTCTGAGCAGAAGACCCTCACACCTGAAGAGTGCTGGCTGTGACGAATTAAACCGGTTTTACAGGTTTCAATCACAGACCACGTAACATGGGACTCAGTAAACTAAAACACAGCGCCACTGGATTTGATAATACCTAACCAAAATCCGCAATATGGAAACAGAACCTGTGTAATTGTTGATAGATGATGTACTCGTAACATTTTTTCAAGACGAACTACAACATTTAAAAAATGACTTGTATGTACTTGATATGTCTAATCAATCCACGGGTTCCAGCACAAAACGAAACTAAAACGCATACCGTTTCGCGCCTCTTATTAGTTGCTCAAAAGTAATTTGACCGTATGAAATGCATAATATAAACCTAGAAACATATACGTGAGCAGTACTTAAGCACTGTAGTATCGGTGTTAAGACATATCTCTCAAATACTGTAAATCAAGTTAAAAATATCTCAAGACCGATTCTGGTCGTAATGAAACCATGTTTCGTGTATGTTTTCTTTTTCATCTTGAAATAACTCATTTCTAAATACCTTTTTCACTGTTAACATCTTGCAGCAACTTTGCGACAAAATATACACTCTGACAGTTCATCCTGCTACCAACATTAAATAAAACAAATCTTAAGATTTCTATATTTATGTCTTTATTTAGTGGTTTCATTCGAAGCTTACAATGTTTAGGGAGAAATGGAATACTGGTGTGTATTTTTTTCTTTAAAGTACCGAGACCAGCCATATACTGTATGTTTATGTTAAGATTTCCCTTCAGTGGTAAACTTAGATATGAATATTCAATACTTAAACGGGCACAGTTAAGACATTAAATATACATATACATATTGTATACAGTACAGTTTGCATGCGGTAATATGTTTGTTATGCTATTAAAAAATAAATAAAACTGAAAGGTCCAGCACCAGCTGGATTCGAACACACAGCTTGCCAGTTGGTAGTCACACACCTAGACCAGTAGGCTACAGGACAGCTCGCATGAACAGGCAGGCGAAACAGCCCTGCCGCAGAACATGGATATAATCATACCGTTATTAAATTCTTGAGATACGCGATTCCATAATATATTCCCTTTTATCAAATTCTAAAAGTATGCTTGTTGACTCCGGTATCATGTTAAAGACTTCGAAGCTTACAATGTTTAGGGAGAAATGGAATACTGGTGTGTATTTTTTTCTTTAAAGTACCGAGACAAGCTATATACTGTTTGTTTATGTTCCAAAATTAATATCGTTTATGGCCTTCACACACGTTACAGTATGCTCCTATTCTTTTTATGCTCAGCTACTAAGATTTCCCTTCAGTGGTAAAATTCAATATCTACAACGGGCACAGTAAAGACGTTTACAGTAAGTCTTTCTACGACAGACCAACGGATCACGAGTGCCCCTGTCGGTCAACCAATCATGCACCGCGGTACTCCGTGTCATCTTACCTGCGGTACGTGTCTGTACCGCACATTTTGAATGGCTGCATCTGTACACAATCCTCTCTGCTGAGCAGTCACACAGTAGGGAATATATCTGTAAAGTAAAAAGTAATAAGAATTCCTTTTTTTTTCAACAATAGCAATTTTGTCACACTGAAGGTGTCTGGTAAGTATTCTGTAATATAACTTTAACTTTGACCTTTCAACTATCAAAAAAGGTGATAGTGAGCTTTTCAGAGTTTTCAGCTTTTCAGCACTTGCTTAACTTTCTCTAATCCTGATATTTGTATGGGGACATGAGAATATACAAAAGATAATAAATGATAGGATATCAATCAGCCTTATCTTACTATTTTTTTATCAGAGCATTGTGATAAGAATAAATAAAAGCTAATCTGCAGTTAAACTTAGTCCAAGCTAAGTGTTGGAAACTTTTTGTCTTTTATTTAATGACACTTTGATTTCTTTTATAAAGAATCTTCAGGTTGAAGACATTTTTTTCATGTTAGTAGTGCCTTTTTTAGAATAGATAGGTAGGGTCTAATTCCACTTAGAGAGGAAGAGGGATTTAGCTCTGGGTTGTGTTTTGTGTGATTTAGAATATAGTTACTGTATGTTTCTTTTGTTGGCCTATTTGTCATATGGTAGGATTTCTGAGAACTGAGTTAGCAGTCTGGGTTTTTCTGGTTGTCAGCAGGTTGGCCTGTGAAATGCCTTGTTTGTAAATAGTGTAACTTGCAGGATGTGCAGTGTTATTTTAGTCACCAGTTTTTATAAGAATACCTTATGTTTTCAATCTATCCAGGCTTTGGAAAAAGATCTTCAAGTAAGTAGCTGCATCAGCATGTGTAGGCTGCAAAGGAGCAGGTAAAGGTTTATTTTGTGCTGAAAGGAAAATAAATGAGACAAAACATTTTTGATGTGGAGCCATCTTCAGCCATCATCTGAAATGTTGTGTCTCTTTTCTTTGCCTTTCAGCATGGACTAAACCTTTACCTGTGCCTATGGAAAAAGTCAATGCAATAAGTAGAAATAGCTGTCTTTCAGCCAATTCTAACCATCCAGTGACTTTTTAGGGAGTGTTTAAGACAAGTAGGGTTCTTAGCTGTTCTGTTTTTTTCTGCCAATAAATTGAAGATAACAAAGCCTCAAGAAGCTGAAGGAGGACAAGTCGGACACGATGGATGTGTTCAAGAAGATCATGAGAGAAAATGAGAATGTCATCGAGATAGATCACTAGGAATTTGTCCCACATCTGTAGATGCTGCTCCTATTAAGTGAAAGAGTTGAAATATCTGAACCAAAGGATGTTAGATGAATAACCTATTTCCTTATGTATCACAGGACAAATACCATTAGGTATTGGTTTTTAGCTCCCTTATCTGCATACAGAACCTCAGTGTCAATTATGTTAAATTTTGTAATACCACTAAAGCATATTCTATAGCATAGGCATGTTATTGACATTTTCTATTATAAAAACCTGTGTGAAATATTTATTTAGCATGTTTACTTGATCATTTTCCATTTTCAATCCTCTCTCATCTTTTTAAAAATATTTACTCTGCCTTTACAGTTATTTTGTTATTGTGGCACTGGAATATAATTATTTGACACGATATTCTTTTGTCTCCTTAAGGTCTATTGTAATCTCTTTTATCACCTCTACCTTAAATCAGTACACTCCTATCTCTGTATTTTAGGGCCTTAAACATTCTGTAAAGCACATTTATTTTTGTATTTTACTCATACTCTCCATTGAAATTTGAAACATTTAGGTCATAGACATTAATGTGGGTAGACGTGAAGACATGGAGTTCATTGTAAAATGTAACTTGGATTTTATTATTTTAAGGATAAATTAGCAGATACTGTAGTGTAGTTGTTCCTGTGAAGGATACTTGAACTGGAATTAATAACATTGTTTCAGAGTTAATGTCACAGAAAAAAAGCCAAAGCCAATCCTGACCCAGGACCTCCCCATTGGAAAGATATACACAGGAGACAGAGTTGCACTCAGCTGTGGGTTTGTGGAAAGTTCTACTGGATGGGAATACCTTTGGTACAAAGAACCAGTTCAGAACAACACTGAGAGCAACAGGACTGTTGGCTCTAATTACACCATTGATTCTGCTGTTGTATCCAACAGTGGAGAGTACAGGTGTCAAGCCAGAAGGGGGACTGTGCCCTTTCATTCTCAACGCAGTGATACTCTCATATTAAATATAACAGGTATTCTACTAAACTACATCTTTTAAATCTTGAGTTCAGCTCAGTAAAGCAGCATAAAAATAATTTCATTTTACATTATACCTTTTTAACTTAGATATTTTTTTCTGTTTTTGGATTTGTCATGTTTTTATAGTTGAGGCTCGACCTCAGGCTGTCATCACCCTGGAGACTGCATGGACAAAGATTTTCAGTACAAACAATATGGTACTGAGGTGTGAGGTTCAGGCCAGCTCTATTGAGTGGAACTACACATGGTACAGAGATGGAAGTATGAGTGATCTGAGCAGTAGAAATGGAGACAGATACACAGTTATATCTGACAATGAATTGTACAAAAGTGCCTATACTTGCAGAGGAGAAAGGATCACAGAGCCTTTTTACTCTGTTACCAGTGATTCGTTTGTACCACAAGACATCCGTGAGTTACATCAGTCTTTTCCAGTTCTATTTCAGTTGTAATTTTTATTTTATAACAACTTTCTAAATAATGTCCATGAGAAATGTAAGAATGTTTACAGAATATTATAGAAGCAGCAAGTCAATAGCACTGGTGTTTTTAGACACATTATAACAATTAAACATACTGTAAGCACAACCTTTTGCAGCATGGTGGGTAGCTGTTACAAAAGGCTCTGTAGTTCGTGTCGGGTGTTATATTAGACCCTATGCTAATCAGTAAGAGCTAAAGGAGACAAGAGGCGGAGTATGGGAAGGGGTACACAGGGGTTTAATGATGCAGTAAAGTAACAGTGATAGTTTGTGAGACAGTGAACAGGGAAACAAAGAGAGGCATCCATATCCGATCAGGTCCAAGGCAGGTCAGCGCACAGTCTATGAGTCCATTAACAGTAGATCCATCCTGGGATGCGACAAGGTTATAATCCCCGGGAAGGGGGAAAACGCGAACACACGAAAAACATGGAGATCCTGGGATGAGGGGGCGAGGTCCTCCAGACCCCAGGCTCAGAAAACGGTTGCACACGTTGCCAGATTTATGAAGTGTGCGTGCTATTGTTGTCCCATGCAGTTTCTCCCATCTCTGTCATGGAGGACTGTAACTCCTTTAGAGTTGCTGTAGGCCTCTTGGTGGCCTCCATTACTACAGCTCTTCTTGTCTGGACACTCAGTTTTCTCACATTTTTAATGATGGACTTCACTGCGCTTCAAGGTATATTCAGTGCCTTGGAAATGTTCTTATATGTTGTACTGACTGGTATTTTTCAATTATCTTATATCTGCTTAGAATGATTTGTGGTCTTCATGGTGTAGTGTTTCCTTGTAAATGCACTAAGTGGAGAAGCTCCCAAGCACAGGTGTATTTATTCTGAAATCATTTGAAACACCTTAATTGCGCACAGGTGGACTCCAGTCAAGTAATTATGTGACTTGGAGAAGATTTTCTGTTTTTTTATTTTCAATTAATTTAGTAAAATTTTTGGATTTTTTTCACTTTGACATTATAGAGTACTTTGTGTTGATGAGTGGCAAACATTTTCAGTTAAATACATCAGGGTTCCATGCTGTAACAATAAAATGTGAAAATATCCATGGGGGGTGAATATTTTTGCAAGGCACTGTAATTCTAAGGTACATGATGGGACAGACAAAAGGGGAATTCCTTGAGTATTGATCTGAAAGTTCATCTGAAGGTTGGACTATGATTAGTCACATACTGTAGGTGTATGACTGGAAAATGTACAGGGCCTTGCAAACATATTCACCTACTTCCAAATGACATTTTATTGAATTACAGATAATACTGTATATAGACATTTTTGTAAATAGAAAATTTCACGTGAAAAATCACAAAGAAAACACAAAAAATAAAACAACAATCAACATACTTTTTCACCCTCTAGAGTCAGTATTTGGTGGAAGTACTTTAGAATAGTAATTAGTCTTTGTCAACTTCTCACACCTGGAGGGAGCAATTGTCAAACCCTTTGTTTTTAACTTGGTTGAGGATTGTAGATCATTATTATTTCTTCTCTGTTCCCGCAGTACACAAGTGGATATTTGTCATGGACATTTCTTGGTTTCATGGTTTCCTAATTCTGCTTATGTTCCTCATAATCGTGGTTGTGCTTTTCAGGAGATCTCGGAAACTGGGTGAGAATGTCTTTGGGATATTCACATAGTAGTATTAAATTCAGGATATTTTTCAATCAGATTCAGGTCAGTACCTATTTCTTCTTGTTAGCTAATCCAGAGTAGCCTTGATTTAGATCATTGTCCTGCTGAAAGATAAATTCCTGAATTAGTTTAGGTTTTTAGAGAACTTAAACAGAGTTTTCTCTAAGATTTGCTTGTATGTTGCTCCATTCAATACATGCTTGGTCTCGATGTTGTTTAGTTTCGTTCAGTGCTCCTCTTCTTATTTCGGTGTGCTCCACGTTGATTGGCTGCCAAAATGAGATGACCTTGTGGTACTTTAGTGGTACAACATGAGATTTGGAAACATGATGAAAAGTTGTAAGGGAATCATGTAATTAGTAACCCCTGGCGATTCCTAGTCATATAATTTGACACCCTCAAGGACAGATAAGGCAGGGAGATAAAGCAACTGCAGTTGTTAAATTTGACATGCTCTCCAACTAGAAGCTGTGTCAAGTCTTATAGTGTGACGCCGGTTTAAAACTGTAACAGCCTCAATGTTAATCTGCAAGAAAAATGTAAATGTAAAGCTTCCATTTTTATTTATATTTAAAATACGAACCATTCCTGACTCTTATCAGTAACAATTTAAATTTTAAAATTAAAAATAAACAAACCAATTTTGATTCTGCAATTAAGTCTATGTATTTTGAACAAGCCCAGTAGTCTTACTTTCCAGGAGCTGTTGGAACCTTGACATTGACAATTATGAAATGAGTAGAACATCCAATAGCAGACAAAAGTATGATCTCAACAAAATTCCTCACATTCTTTTTCATGAAAGCGGAGGCTTTATGTTTTGGTAATTACCATATGGCTACACAAATCTGTCACATAAATTTAGAAACAGAGTCCCATAAGTGTAAAATGCTTGAATCAGACTGTTTTTACAAATAATACATACGGTTTAATTTAAAACAGCGATTACTTAGCAACTTGTTCCAAAATCAGAGTAAGTCAATAAACAAAGTATGGTAAGGTAAGCATGGTATTGGCAAACAAAACAAGACAAGCAAGAATGTATCTTGATTTTTCACACATTTCGGGTGAAGATTTCAGGATAACAGAAAGCACATTGTGAAATCTGATCCAACATCTTCATTGAAATTAAACTTGTAATAAGGCTGCGATAGTTTTGAGGAGACTTTACATGGCTGAAGAGTCTAGAGATACAGTACTGTATATAAAAGAGTTAATCAAGACATACAGTAAGGACATAAATCATTGTCGTAAGGATAATAGATGAATTAGGCAAATGTGGGTATGTCGGTTAAGTACACATATTTGCATGAGTAAGTCAACGAACAGAGCACAATATTCTGCTGCAGTTGAAGTCCATTAGTCAGCTTTCTTAAATGTTGAACAAGACACAAGGAGATCAGTTACCATCAGAGATCTGTTGATATAACAAGAGATAGGGACATCTTGTTAAGAACACACTGTAAGAGAGAGAATAAACAGAATGCTCACATCACTACTAGCAGCCAGGAGTGTCAATCGCATTTTTATTTCTTTAGATAGCAGTAGCAGAAGGTACCTGGAGAGCAGTCTGTAGTAGTAATGGCAGGCTGGAAAAAAGGGACAAGTAAAGGTTTGGGTAGTTATAGTTATAGTTATAGTTATAGTGGTTAAGTTCAGATCTGACCCATGGGAAAAAAGAAGGCTCTCAGGTTGATGCTGTCCTACCTTCAGGTGCTAAAGATCATTGTCATCAGTGAGAAGAATAAAATACAGTAGTATCAGACCCAGTTGTTGCTGTTTGCAGATGTTGGAAAGGTAATGGTAAAGTAAGAGCATTCAGGCCAATCGAATCAACAAAGTAGTGGTTACACTGCTACTACAAAGGGATGGAAACAGGGTTCTCTCACCCCGAAATGGAACATGCTTTTTCCAGTTTACTTCATGGTATTCTCAATTTAAAACCTGAAGGAGTTTGTAGTCATCAGGGCAAAGGAACTCAGGGTGTTGAGATAGAGAGACAGTTTTCCAACAAATACTACACAGTATAGTATATGCAGGAGATAGCTGTTTATGAACCAACGAGGAAGTCACCCATCTCATGAGGGTCAGGCAGGGGATAAGTCCTTGGGTTCCCCGAGAGGGTAAAATGGGAGAACTCCCTTTATGTGTTAAATAAGTAGAACTAATGCCTTAGTTTCAGTGGGGAGCTGAGATAGTGGTAGGATCGAGGGACACCAAGAAGGTACAGGTAAGAGATCTTGATACAGGAATCTGTGACAATTCAGGGATCTTAAAGAGTAAATGCTCAGGTACAGCAAGTGGGGTTAATAAGAAATCATCACAGCTGTATTAGGTACAACACTCTTTCTCTTGAAGGGAAATACATCAAATAGTCCCAGAGCAGATTATGTGTAATAAGAGTGCTAGGTTCTCTGTCTATAGGAGACAAAAAAGTTATAGTTGAAATAAAAAGCACAGAAGGACTATGGAAAGCTCAAGATGTCACTGAGGGGTGGGTGTCTGGGCCTGGAGTAAGCATGATCTGGAAAAAGAGTAGAGTCATCTCCTCAGAGACAGGTACGATGGGTCCATAGAAAGAAAACCAGCTGCATCTCAGCAAAATTCACAGAACTGATGCAAAGCTGACAGTTACTGACCAGGCGTGACTGAAAAGTCTGTTGTCATGATAATGAGGCTGTTGATGAGCAGCTGCAAATCTACAAGCTAAAATAACTTTTTATTTGCCAGGTATTTGGCTTAATTCTTTGCTTTGCAATCCTGATCTGTTCAATAAAACCAATTTGAGGGGTCAAGGCTACATATTGTAATCCCAGATCACCTCTACATTATTTAATTGAATTGATAGATTGCTAGATTTCCATCAATTTCCCTACGGGATTAATAAAGTATTATCTATCTATCTAGATTAGGGTTCTTCAGGATCAGGGTTGTAGAACCCTACTATAGATGTATTTCTTTCTTCTTCTACTGCAGGGAAAGGGATAGAGTGCATAGCATTAAGGGATACCTTAAAGACATTTACATCTGAGTAACACTTCAGTGCATATGGTTAGAATTTACTGTCATAATGTGAGAAAAGGCAAATAATGTTTAAGAGTACTTGAATACTTGTCATTAAAATGGGATCAAGTGAAGACTCGCTTTCTGATATTTTCTATTTAAAGTGAGATTCACTGTCAGTGGGAGATAAATGCCAAAAAAGATACCCATTAATTTTTCTTTCTCTTTACCAGGTAAATTAGCTGAGTCTGATGGATTTGATGAAAGCATTGACCCTCTCATTGAAAGCCACAGTAAGTCTAAACATTCTGCTGTTGTTTGTAAACCAAATTATGCAAAATCACATCCCTAGATATCTTATGTCTTTGTGTGGAAAAATTTATGATTTTCAAAACTTCATATTGTGTGAATTTATTACAGGGTTTATCGATGCTTCCATGTGTTTCAGTTATAGTAATTAAAGTGTAAATCGTTGGTTTGTGATTCACTAGTATGAAACCTCTTTGACAATTGCATAGTATGCAACATTGGTATACTGTAATTTCCAGTGTCACAGTTCTAATTGTAGAACTATACTACAAAATTCTAATACTACTCACTTTTACAGGATATGTATACTGTTTATATGTAATTTTATTCAATATTTTGCCAATACAATAACACACAGTATATCATTCAATAATATACTTACTGTACACTGTATCCAGTAAACATCTCACACAGTAATACCATTTGAAATGCATTAAATGAGGTTTTCATAGGTTGCCTTTTATATCTACTGTACCTATGTTCTTCTGCTTCCCCCTTGTGTGTAACTCCCCTGTGTTTTCAGGTATAAGTAATTCAGGACTGACTTATGAAGTAGTTTTTTACGCTGCTACTAATTTGAAGCTAAAAAATCAGGGTAAGTACAGATGCAGCCATTCAAAGTGCGCGGTACAGACACGTACCGGAGGTAATTGGCTACCGCGTCGCGCATCGTGACGCGTGATGATGCAAAATGCTGCGGTACATGATTGGTTGACTGACAGGGGCACTCGTGGTCCGTTGGTCGGTCGTAGAAAGATTTACAGTAAAGGTCTTTACTGTGCCTGTTTTAGCATTGAATATTTATATGGAATTTTACCACTGAAGGGAAATCTTAGTAGCTGAGCATATAAAGAATAGGAGCATACTGTAACGCATGTGAAGGCCATAAACTATATTAATTTTGGAACACAAACATACAGTATATGGCTGGTCTCGGTACTTTCATAAAAAAATACACACCAGTATTCCATTTCTCCCTAAACATTTTAAGCTTTGAAGTATTTAACTAACGTGATACCGGAATCAACAAGCATACTTTTAGAATTTGATTAAAAGAGAATATAATATGGAATCGCGTATCTAAAGAAATTAATAACGATATAATTATATTTATGTACCGCAACACAAGAATAGTACACGCTGTACATTGTCTGTTGATAATGTTTCTGTAATGCTTTTTCAGCTCACTGCATGTGACTTTGCCGGTGGTGCTGTGGGTTAGGTTCCTGATTCCCACGTCTCATGGTCTGTGATTGAATCCCGCTGGAGCCATGACTTTTTTTAACAAACATTTCTTTGAAAAAATGAAACGTTTCCCTGAGTCAGAGATTAAATAAAACCTCACTCACACCAAACAAATTTATATTTCTAAATATCACAACATGATCGAATTAAAGTCATTTTAATAACAATGAATAGTCACCTAGGCATTAAAATATAAACATTTATATTGATTTAAATCGCGTTTAAATCGCCTTTATTTAAAACCCATAAATAAAGCTGATACTGTTTAGACTTTTAATTATTTAAAACTGTATTACAGCAGCACAATGCAATGTAAATCGCTATCTTTGTCTTCTGCGTAATAATGTTCACCTCTTCGTCCAGCAAATTAACAATAGTAATAATAATGAACATTTTTGTATATGGCGCCTTTAAAGCTGGCTCCTCAAAGCGCTTTACAGGATAAAAACAATAACAACAATACTGTTAGGCTGGGCAAACGATTTTTTTTTTTAAGAAATACAAAATGAGATATAATGAGGTGTTCCGGCTTAGACATTAACGAAGAGCATAACACGGGGGTGGCCAGCGGGAGTGCTGGCTGTGACTAATTAAACCAGTTTCACAGGTATTTTCAAAGTAGAAGGGGGTGAGATTTCCAGTGAAAGACACTTCCCCCCCTCCAAAACCAAGGAAGTACAGTACTTACTAGTTAAGAAAGCTAGGCTCCTCAATGAAATCGCATTAACAATGCTAATGTGTTGGTGTAACAGTTCGGGCGTGGCAAGCTTCTAATGTCTCCCGACTACGGCGAAAGGAACCCCTTCTTTCATTGGAAGACAATGAACATATTCTAGCCCTAAATGAATTAATAGCAAACATAGTTTACATAAAATACATTTTCCAAGAAAGTTTAGCCTTTGTCACTAATGAACCACTAAATAAAGACATAAATATAGAAATCTTAAGATTTTTAAAATGACCTGACTTTGACTTGACATGACTTTGCTAAAATTTATTTAAAAATAAAAACGATTACAAATGCGAGCGGAGAGAGAGAACAGGGGAGGGATGTTGGTTTTGCATAAGGGGCGGGACTATGGAACTCAGGTCTATTTGGGAATGTGGAGTTACATGTTCTGGCTGTTTGTGAATTATCGTTGTTGAGTATGGAGTGTTGAGGCAAAATGCAATTTAGCGCTTTCTGGCAAGAGGAGACCCCCAAATTAATAATGTAACATGCTACTGTTTGTTCATGAACATAGTTACTGTATACTGTTATTTCTTTAGATACACGATTCCATGTTATTTTTTAATCCCTGGCGGGACCGGGAGTCCATAAGAATCGAGTAATAGGTTTCATTGCGCTTTGACAGATTGTTTGTCAAATTGTTAATTTAAAGGTTGACAGTAAATGTTTATATTGTAATGCGTACTGTACAGCCTCTATTTCTCTATAAAAATCTAAAAGATCGTTTGCACAGCCTAAGAGGGGGGCGAATGCACTACAATAGATTAGCATACTGTAGAGGACTTATGAAACCAAATTTCCCAAATTTAATATGTGCTTTTCTATATTTATTGTCAATTGATTGTCTATAATATTGCTATTCTAAGCAAGGAGCACTTCACCCTACCTGCTGTGCGAAGAGTTGGCTTATTCCTTCCCTGCCTCAGCGTGGGCAGAGCCTGCCAGGCCCTCGTTGACACTGGTTCGACCATCACCCTGGTGCAGCCTGGTGTTTACACTATTTTATTATAACATTTATATTGATTTAAATCGCAAACGCGTGTTTAATTATATGTTTTTTTAATTGTAATCAGAAAAATGCAACATAAATTGATACAGTATCTTTGTCTTTTAAGTATCTTAATAAACTTTCAGCATAGCTTTCTCCCCATTTAGATTTATTTTTCTTGGGATTTTGGGATCAAACGTGGAAGGATTAGATTGTAATCGTTTTTATTTTTTTTAATACGTTTTAGAAAAGTGTAATCTATACTAAAAAGCTGTACACCACCTGCTATACAGATATATATTGTAATACTTTCGAGTTCGGATAGGACAGACACAAGAACTCAGACTTGCGGAGTTAAAGCAAGTTAAAGCCTTTATTTTTCTTCTCCGTCACCACCTGCTAGCCCGGCTTTCCCACTCCCCTGCCCGCCAACAGCGCGAGCCAACACACCGCTCACGCGCCAGAGAGAGAGAGTAAGACCCAGTGGTGCAGAAGCAGGGAACTATTTACAAGGAAAACGGATACCTCCCCAGACTGTACGCCCGCTTCACTGTGGGACAGCAGCACTGGTCGGCGGCCTTCCTAAACCCCGCCCTGACCACTTTCACTCCTGTCCTGCTCTTCCTCGCGCACCCCAGCCGGGCGCTCTTCGGCCTCTGCCCGGGGCGAATATATATTTAGATATTTAGACCCGGCGTGGCATCGAGCGAGCGTCCGCATTTATAACTTAGTTTTTAAAATTAGTCAAGCAATATGAAGCATCTCCTTTTACTTTTAAGTCCCTTAATTATCATTGAGCACAGCTTTCTCACCACTTAGATTACATTTTGATACCATCCTTACCCAAAGCAGAAATGTCTTGTATTTTCCGATGACATACAAGTGGAAAGATTAGAGATTTTAATCTTCTTTAATTTTGTTACGTTATACGTTTTAGGAACGTTTCATCTATACAAACACCACAAAACTATTCTTGATTGTATTTCTGAATGTTACAGTATGTTACACCTACAGTAGTTCACTGTTTTAAATACATCTAATTAAGAAAGTTAGGTGTAAGCAGTTTAGATCTTTTTTTCTGAACCACGGAAAATCTGATCATGTTTCTCTATAACAATAATAAAAAACTTTATTTTACATATCACCTTTAAAAGTGGCATCTCAAAGCAATACAGTAGATGTATTTACAAAGTAAATACCCAGACAAACGCAAATGAGTTTTTAATAAAATGCTAGTTTTAAGTCACTAGTATACTTTTAATACAGTCTTTGCTGTGCTCTTGAGGATCCTTGTGATATTTCGAGCTCTGGTTGAATGGTAAGTGTCGCAGATTAAATAATTTTCGTAGTTAAAAATTATGAAACTCTCTGTTAAAAGCAAGGGAGTTTTATGTTGTAGCGGCGAGGCTTATTAATAAGAAAGAATTAAGTGTTTCTGAGCTTTCCCAAATTAGGCCTCATCTCTCTGTTCATCTCTGTGGTGCAGCCACAGAGAAACTATTCATGCAGGCTGATTTAAGGTTTCCTTTGATAAGGTTTCCTAGGACAGCTCCCAAAGGGGGATGCACTTAGCTAAGCCTGGCTATCATGATCAATGGTCATCCATTGGCGCCTATCTGTCTAGGGAGTGCCAGATGGACATCTGGACTGCATTCCTAAGTGTCAGGAGTAATTTACTCATATCTCACCTTGATCAACCAATCAGGGACTGGTAGGGCCGAGTAACCCACGTGGGACTCTGATGCCCATGGAACTTTCAGCCAATGAATGAGCTGAAGTTCCTCCAGGTAAAAACAGGCAACACAGAGAGCCTGAGAGATTCAGGAGAATTCTGTAGACTTTTCTAAAGGGAATTCAAAGGATAATTCCAGGGCAGGACGGCCCAGGAGCAGAAGGCTCCCAAAGGCAGGACATTCTCGCAGCGTGCCTCCTGACCATCCTGAGACTCAGCCCGGACAACCACGGAACGGCCAGTGTGTCCGAGTGCCAGAACTTTCCTTTGTTCTAAGAGTCTAGAGCGGAGGTTGCCAGAGAGTAACCAGAGGATCCACCCGAGGTTAGCACCAGCAGCAAGCCTCATGAACAGGTCAGGACTGTGGACAGCTGAATCACTATTCAGAACTAGCTCTTCATCAGGAATGAACCGGTCCTCTTCCTGACTTGCTGGGACCCACAGTCATCTTTTCTCCTGTGTGCAAACTTTGCTAGTTAAAGCCAACACTAACTAGCCGGTCAGTCAGCATCAGCAGCGCACCGTCGCAAGCCGCACAGCACAGCCTGGCACCGAGCCAGAGAGCGCGGATTGGACAGCAACAAGCCTGCAACTGTTTCTTTGTGCCCGCAGGAGATCTGAATCCCCAGAGATTGGATGAGTATTCAACTTCAATGCATTACTGCTCGAGAATTCAATTGTTATCCCAACCAGTTGATATCAATTTAATTCCCAAGAGTTATGTACTTGTTTTGAATATCTAATGTAGAAGTTATAACCAAGTTCATTTATGAAACGGTCATAATGAATGATATACTGAACGTTTGTCCTCTTGATATGTGTAACACTTTGTAACTGACCGAATATATATCTTTTGTATTCTGATAACCCTCTCGATAAGATCTGTTAGGTTTATATGCATATTCTATGTATTAATAAATGTATCCTCGTGTATTAGTACCTGTGTGTGTGCATTGTTTGAGTTATGTCGCATGGTTGGATTCTAAAGCCATCAAAAGAATCAATTTTTTAATTTACGTTGCATTGTGCATTGTGCATTGTGCTGCTGTAATACAGTTCAAAATAATTAAGTCTAAACAGTATCAGCTTTATGGGTTGCAATTTAAAAAAAGTCAAAAACCGCACTCAAAACGCAATTTAGAACCCTCTTTCTGGCAAGAGGAGACACACAAATTAATAATGTAATATGCCATTGTTTGTGCATGAACAAGGTTATACTGCTATTTCCTTAGATACGCGATTAAAAAATAATATATTTTTTTGAATCCCCGGCGGAATCGGGCATCCATAAGAATCAAGTAATAGGTTTATTCCATGCTGAAAAAAAGAAGAAAGAAAACACATTCCATAAGAATCAGCGCTTTTATATATTGCCTTTAAAGGTGGCTTCCCAAACAAACGCAAACGTGTTTTTAATAAAATGCTTTTATTCACTCATAATCTGACAATTTCAGGAAGACTAAGGAAGGATTAACGTTAGTTGCATTGCTTGAAAAATAATTTTATTTCGAGATACTGGATAAGTAATTCAAG
Source organism: Lepisosteus oculatus (assembly GCF_040954835.1). NCBI lineage: Eukaryota > Metazoa > Chordata > Actinopteri > Semionotiformes > Lepisosteidae > Lepisosteus > Lepisosteus oculatus. The sequence goes on from NC_090700.1 coordinate 28,014,413, forward strand.
TGTTTCTTAAATTCCTGAAAAACAAGTAATAATTTAACTATATGTGCAAACGTTTTATGATATGTCGCTGTTGTGAATGTCTGTGGAGTGTATCTTATTTGCCTGTCTGTCCTGGCTGTGCTCTCTCGCTCGCCCTCTCTCTCTCACTCTCAATTCAATTCAATTCAAGGTGCTTTATTAGCATGACAGATGGGTACAATCAGTGTTGGGTATTTACTTTGCTTTGAGATGCCACTTTTAAAGGTGATATATAAAATCAAGGCTTTAACTTGCTTTAACTCCGCAAGTCTGAGTTCTTGTGTCTGTCCTATCCGAACCCGAAAGTATTACAATATGTATCTTTATAGCAGGTGGTGTACAGCTTTTTAGTATAGATTACACTTTTCTAAAACGTATTTAAAAAATAAAAACGATTACAATCTAATCTTTCCATGTTTGATCCCAAAATAAATCTAAATGGGGAGAAAGCTATGCTGAAAGTTTATTAAGATACTTAGAAGACAAAGATATCAATTTATGTTGCATTTGTCTGATTGTGAATCAAAAAACACATATATTTAAACCCGCATTTGCGATTTAAATCAAAACGTTATTTAAATCAATATAAATGTTTATATTGTAACGCCTAGGTGACTATTCATTGTTATTAAAATGACTTAAATTCGATCATGTTGTGATATTTAGAAATATAAATTTGTTTGGTGCGAGTGAGGTTTTATTTAATCTCTGACTCAGTGATGGCCTGGCATGGTGAGGTGTGCTGGCAGCTATGTGGTGTTATGCAGTGGTGGCCTGACACGGTGAGGTGCGCTTGCAGCTATGTGACGCAGTGGTGGCCTGGCACGGTGAGGTGCGCTGGCAGCTGTGTGATGCAGTGGTGGTCGGGTATGTAGAGGTGCACTGGCAGCTGTGTGTTGTGACGCAGTGGTGGCCTTGCACGGTGAGGTGCACTGGCAGCTGTGTGATGCAGTGGTGGCCGGGCACGGTGAGGTGCCCTGGCAGCTGTATGATGCAGTGGTGGCCTGGCATGGTGAGGTGCGCTTGCATCTATGTGACGCAGTGGTGGCCTGGCACGGTGAGGTGCGCTGGCAGCTGTGTGATGCAGTGGTGGTCGGGTATGTAGAGGTGCACTGGCAGCTGTGTGTTGTGACGCAGTGGTGGCCTGGCACGGTGAGGTGCGCTGGCAGGTGGGTGATGCAGTGGTGGCCTGGCACCGTGAGGTGCGCTGGCAGCTGTGTGGTGTGACGCAGTGGTGGCCTGGCACGGTGAGGTGCGCTGGCAGCTGTGTGATGCAGTGGTGGCCGGGCACGGTGAGTTGCGCTGGCAGCTGTGTGGTGTGACGCAGTGGTGGCCTGGCACAGTGAGGTGCGCTGGCAGCTTTGTGATGCAGTGGTGGTCGGGTATATAGAGGTGCACTGGCAGCTGTGTGTTGTGACGCAGTGGTGGCCTGGCACGGTGAGGTGCGCTGGCATATAATGAATATATTCATGTGCATCCAACACACAGTTCAATGCTAGCAACTACACAAAATCTAAAATATGAGCTCTACTTGCCACTTACAATACCAACAGTACCAGCTAACTTTAGTAGTGACATTTTCATGGATCTATTTAACAATAAAATTTACAACATCAGACTTCAGACACAATTAAACAGGCCACAAAAAAGTCTGGTACAAACATTTTCAGCATGGTGAAACATGGTGAACATTTCCACCACTGCGTCACACCACACAGCTGCCAGCGCACCTCACCGTGCCAGGCCACCACTGCATCACCCAGCTGCCAGCACACCTCACCGTGCCAGGCCACCACAGCGTCACACCACACAGCTGCCAGTGCACCTCTACATACCCGACCACCACTGCATCACACAGCTGCCAGCGTAACTCACCGTTCCCGGCCACCACTGCATCACACAGCTGCCAGCGCACCTCACCGTGACAGGCCACCACAGCGTCACACCACACAGCTGCCAGCACACCTCACCGTGCCAGGCCACGACTGCATCACCCAGCTGCCAGCGCACCTCACCGTGCCAGGCCACCACTGCATCACACAGCTGCCAGCGCACCTCACCGTGCCAGGCCACCACTGCGTCACAACACACAGCTGCAGGTGCACCTCTACATACCCGACCACCACTGCATCACACAGCTGCCAGCGCACCTCACCGTGCCAGGCCACCACTGCGTCACATAGCTGCAAGCGCATCTCACCGTGCCAGGCCACCACTGCATCATACAGCTGCCAGGGCACCTCATCGTGTCAGGCCACCACTGCGTCACACATATTTCAGCGCCATATATTTCATGGATATTATGGAATATAATGGATGGATATCTAAGTTATCTTCCTAGTTCACAGGTTTGCATGCATAATTTAATTTTGAAAGCCACTGAGACATCAGGTACTACTGTTGTATTTATGAAATAGAAACAAAACAAAAAACATACTAACAACTGTGCCATCCTACTCCTTAGTTAATACATTTTCAACTTCTTCAACTAAAACAAAGCTACTTCCTGGTCAAAGACACATTCGATTACTGCCGTTTTACTGGGATTTTACGACCGACTCGCTACATCCATCGCAGCACAGGACGCCGTTCTCTACGTTCGTCTGCCTGCGGAGTCTCTATCCCTGCCTTTCGCCGCACGTCTGTAAGTCCATCACGTACCGGCGCCGATCTAAAAAATCTCCTCTCACTACCGCACCTGGACCGCACTCCGCTTCCCCCCGCATCCCCGAGACTGGCCAGATCAGCGCTACTCAACACCCGCTCCGTTAACAGCAAGGCTCTTCTTTTATGTGACATTATCAAAGAAAAACAACTGGACCTTCTGTGCTTAACCGAAACATGGCACAAACAAAACGATGGACTCCTGTTCAACCAACTAGTTCCTCCTGGATATGGTTTCTTTGACCTTCCGCGTCTTTCAGGCAGAGGCGGGGGCATCATTGTTATTTACAACCTTTTTTACAGTCTAAGTCCTATAGCTATACCTCCTCCCTCTTCTTTTGAGTGTCTTGTTTTAAATGTTTCTATCCCCCAATCTACTATTATTGCCACAGTTTACAGACCACCCAAACCCAGTGGAGTCTTCTTAGGTGAGTTTGCTGATTTTCTCTCATTCTTATCCCTTACATTTAAAAGGATCCTTATTCTAGGGGACTTTAATATACACATTGATTCAACTTCCTCCAGTCTGGCTAAAGACTTCCTTTCTCTTTTGGGATGCTTTGACCTTGCTCAGTTTGTTTGTTCCCCTACACATAACAAAGGACACACCTTAGATCTAATTATTGCAAATGACTCCTTTATCTCCCACTGCTCCCCCCTTGATCTAGGCCTCTCTGACCACTTAGCCATTCTCTTCAATCTGGAATTACCTGTTTCTAACACTTCCCCTTTTTTTACTCACGCTCTGTAAATTTCCGCAACTGGCGATCAATTGATCACCCAAGGTTTGCAAATTCTGTTCTGTCCTCCTTATCCTGTTTCTCTTCCTCTGACCCTCTAGAGGACAAAATACAGTTGCTTGACAATGCTCTTTTATCTACCCTCGACACCTTTGCTCCTTTAAAAACTCGAACCATCTCCTTCTCTCACCCTGCCCCCTGGTACAATGACCATCTGCGTTTCATGAAGGCAGCCTCTCGCAAACTTGAGCGTAGGTGGCGTCTTTCCGGCCTAAATGTACATTATCAGGCCTGGAGAGATTACTTATCTGATTATAAGGTTACTATAGAGTCTGCTAGATCCACCTACTTCTCTCACATCATTGAAAATCACCAAAACAATCCCAGACATCTTTTCTCCACCATCAACAGACTGCTCAAGCCAAACTGCCCCACCACATTACCTGCCTCATCACAACTTTGCAACACATTCTTAGATTTCTTTAGTTCTAAGATTGACAACATCCGGCATCACATTCTCTCCACTACGGATATAATTTCCACACCTCCTCCCTCCTCATCCAACTTCTCTGGTTCCCGTCTCTCCAGCTTCTCTCTTCTTGACTCAGCATCCCTAAACAAACTAGTTACGCGCATGAAACCCACCACATCTATTTTAGATCCCATTCCCACCACTTTATTCCAGTCCTGTTTCTCTTCTCTCTGTCCCATTGTCCTCAATATAATACATGAATCCTTGAGCACCGGCATTGTACCAACGGTCCTCAAAACTGCTGCTATTACCCCAGTGCCAAAGAAGCCTAACATGGCTCTCGACAATCTTAACAACTTTCGCCCCATCTCCAACTTACCCTTTCTCTCTAAAATTCTAGAACGTGCTGTCACACTTCAGTTACATAACCACCTCATGACAAACAACCTTTTCGAACCCCTCCAATCTGGCTTCCGTCAACTTCACAGCACAGAAACCGCCCTAGTCAAAGTCACCAACGATCTCCTAATAGCTTCTGATTCTGGTTCTCTTTCCATACTCATCCTTCTTGATCTCAGTGCTGCCTTTGACACTGTTGACCATAACATCTTGCTTTCTCGTCTCGAGACTGTGTTTGGAGTCTCTGACACTGCCCTCAAATGGTTTAAGTCTTACCTCACTGATCGCTGTCACTTTGTCTCTCTCAATGGGTACAGGTCTGAAATTGGTCTTGTCAAGTCTGGTGTCCCTCAGGGCTCAATACTGGGCCCCTTGCTCTTCAGCATTTACATGTTCCCACTTGGTCAGCTTTTAAGATCACATGGCCTCAGCTTTCATTTTTACGCTGACGATACTCAAATATACATCCATACCAAACCCGACACTGATGTGGCTGTCTCTATTCTATCTAATTGCATCTCTGACATAAAAATTTGGATGACTCAAAACTTCCTTCATCTTAACTGTGACAAGACTGAAGTCATGCTTATTGGTACCCCCCATCAACTTCGTAAAGCCAGTCCTGTAACCCTGTCTGTAGATGGCTCTGTACTTGAGCTCCAATCAAAATTGAAAAACCTTGGGGTTATATTCGATTCTGGCTTAACATTCGACCCACATGTACAGCATACTGTCAAAACATCTTTTTTTCACCTTAGAAATATCGCAAGACTACGCCCTATGCTATCATTAACTGTGGCTGAAAAGCTGATCAACATATTTGTATTCTCTCGAATTGACTACTGCAATGCTCTGCTCCCTGGGGTATCTAAATCTACTCTGAACAAGCTGCAGTATGTCCAAAATTCAGCAGCCAGAATCCTGACCAGATCTAGTGCAAGTGTTCACATTACTCCTATCCTGGAGTCCTTGCACTGGCTTCCGGTCAAATTCCGCGTAGACTTTAAAATCCTCATGCTCACCTACAAGGCTTTACATGGCTTGGCACCTCAATACCTGTCTGAACTTTTATCGCCCTACTCCCCACCTCGCAACCTCCGCTCTTCAAATTCTGCCCTCCTTACTGTCCCCCAAGCCCGTCTACATTGTATGGGCGACAGGGCCTTCTCCTGCTATGCCCCCAAGCTCTGGAACTCCTTGCCCAAGGATATTAGAGAGTCACCTTCTCTAAACTCCTTCAAATCCAGACTCAAAACCCTCCTTTTCAGGAAAGCCTTTACTTAACTGGTTCCATTCTTCACCCCTCTGCTCTTCTTACTACCATCTTCCACGGTCTCCTCTATTGTTATTGTTGTATTGTTGTAATTATAATTGTGTCCTGTCTTGTGAAATTTTCTTATTTATTGTTGTAGTCTTCTTATTTATTGTTATTGTCATCCTGTAAAGCGCTTTGAGAAGCCACCTTTAAAGGCGCTATATAAAATAAAGTTTATTATTATTATATTATTATTTTATTATTCATAAACAGTTAACATTGTTAGCAAAATATTTTGAATTATATTTAACCCTATTTTTTCTTTAGTTTTGTATTTAACTTATTATATGATAGTCAGACTTAATGTATATTTGAACAATGAAAATATATTTTTACAAGATTTTACATTAAGCACTTAAAATTAATATGGTTAATAATAGTAAACTGTAACATGCTGTAACAAGATCGGTTAAACTGCGAAGAAAATGCTTTCAGAGAAAATGTTTCAGGTGTGAAGAACATAGATCTCCAATGCAATTTCAACCAAACCTGTTCCCACACACCCTGCCCCCACTACCATTAGAATATACACAAACATTTTAGCGTTTCATTCTGAGCAGAAGACCCTCACACCTGAAGAGTGCTGGCTGTGACGAATTAAACCGGTTTTACAGGTTTCAATCACAGACCATGTGACATGGGAGTCAGGAAACTACAGGTAACTACAGTACACACAGCGCCACCGGATTTGATAACGCTATAAAAACGCTATAAAATAATGTGACTTGGCACAGAACAAGTTTACAGCACAGTACAAAAATAAATGCTGACCATGACTTTAGAAGCATAAATTGCCTTACACTCAATTTAAACACAAGCTGTCTTTAGCCCTCTAAGCTGGTTCATACAGAAATGTAGAGATCCAGGCTCAGAACACACAGCTTCATTAGCGAATACATATGCAAGACAACTAGAGAAGACATTTTACAGAGGATGGATTTTTAGAAACATCCCATCAGACATCCCATCATATTCACAACGTGAAATCTAGAAAATAATATTACGTAACCAAAATCCGTAACCAAAATTCTTATTAGTTGCTCAAAAGTAATTTGACCGTATGAAATGCATAATATAAACCTAGAAACATATACGTGAGCAGTACTTAAGCACTGTAGTATCGGTGTTAAGACATACCTCTCAAATACTGTAAATCAAGTTAAAAATATCTCAAGACCGATTCTGGTCCTAATGAAACCATGTTTCGTGTATGTTTTCTTTAAAGTACCGAGACCAGCCATATACTGTATGTTTATGTTCCAAAATTAATATTGTTTATGGCCTTCACACGCGTTACAGTATGCTCCTATTTTTTTATGCTCAGCTACTAAGATTTCCCTTCAGTGGTAAAATTAGATATGAATATTCAATACTTAAACGGGCACAGTTAAGACATTAAATATACATGTACATACTGTATACAGTACAGTTTGCATACGGTAATATGTTTATGTTATGCGATTAAAAAATAAATAGATAAAAATGAAAAGTCCAGCACCAGCTGGATTTGAACACACAACCTGCCAGTTGGTAGTCACGCACCTAGACCAGTAGGCTACAAGACAGCTCGCATGAACAGGCAGGCAAAACAGCCCTACACAGCCCTGCCGCAGTACACGGATATAATCATACCGTTATTAAATTCTTGAGATACGCGATTCCATATTCTATTCCCTTTTAATCAAATTCTAAAAGTATGCTTGTTGACTCCGGTATCATGTTAGTTAAAGACTTCAAAGCTTACAATGTTTAGGGAGAAATGGAATACTGGTGTGTATCTTTTTCTTTAAAGTGCCAATTCCTGGAACACTCCTCTGAAGTGGTTCCATAAGAAAAGAAAGTGTTGATAAATACAAGTGTCTTTTAATACACTCTTTGCTGTGCTCTTGAGGATCCTTGTGATATTTTAAGCTCTAGTTGAATGATAGGTGTCGCATTTTAAATCATTTTCGTAGTTAGAAATTATGAAATGCCCTGTTAAAAGCAAGGAAGTTTTTATGCCCGTTGAAGTAAAACAAAATGCCTGACAAAGTATGGCTTGGACAGATTCCAAGTGCTTGTACAAATGTGCTAAAGAAATTATACTTTGAGTATACAGCTTGTCCAAAGTCATCCATTATTAATACTATTAGTAATATCTTCAGTAAAGGCTTTGATGCATAAATATTTCTGATAAAGGTAGGTTGTGTACTTTTGTCCAACTGAGCAATCTTGCTTTCATAAAATATACCAACATTTGAATGACTGATGATTAACATGCTGTAATACACAGTTCAAAATTAAAGGCTCAAATGCTGTACATGAGAGGTTAAGCTCCCCCTGGCGGTTTTACAAGGCGACGCCGGATAGTTAGTCACGTGACACACGTGAACTGCGTGATACCCGGTGGGCGTGTCGCGGTATGCCGCGAAATACCTCACCCATTTTGAATGGCTGCATCTGTATCAAGAGGACATACGTTCAGTATATCATTCATTTAGACCGCTTCATAAATGAACTTGGTTATAACTTCTACATTAGATACTCAAAACAAGTACATAACTCTTAGGAATTAAATTGATATCAACTGGTTGGGATAACAATTGAATTCTCGAGCTGTAATGCATTGAAGTTGAATACTCATCCAATCTCTGGGGATTCAGATCTCCTGCGGGCACAAAGAAATAGTTGCAGGCTGTTGCTGTCCAATCCGCGCTCTCTGGCTCGGTGCCAGGCTGTGCTGTGCGGCTTGCGACGGTGCGCTGCTGATGCTCACTGACAGGCTAGTTAGTGTTGGCTTTAACTAGCACAGTTTGTGCACAGGAGAAAAGATGACTGTGGGTCCCAGCAAGTCAGGAAGAGGACCGGTTCATTCCCGATGAAGAGCTAGTTCTGAATAGTGATTCAGCTGTCCACAGTCCTGACCTGTTCATGAGGCTTGCTGCTGGTGCTAACCTCGGGTGGATCCTCTGGTTACTCTCTGGCAACCTCCGCTCTAGACTCTTAGAACAAAGGAAAGTTCTGGAACTCGGACACACTGGCCGTTCCGTGGTTGTCAGGGCTGAGTCTCAGGATGGTCAGGAGGCGCTCTGCGAGAATGTCCTGCCCTTGGGAGCCTTCTGCTCCTGAGCCGTCCTGACCTGGAATTCTCCTTTGAATTCCCTTTAGAAAAGTCCACAGAATTCTCCACTGAATCTTACTGAATCTCTTCTGAATCTCACAGGCTCTCTGTGTTACCTGTTTTTACCTGGAGGAACTTCAGCTCGTTGATTGGCTGAAAGTTCCCTGGGCATCAGAGTCCCACGTGGGTTAATCGGCCCTACCAGTCCCTGATTGGTTGATCAAGGTGAGAAATGAGTAAATTACTCCTGACACTTAGGAATGCAGTCCAGATGTCCAACTGGCACTCCCTAGACAGATAGGTACCAATGGATGACCATTGATCATGATAGCCAGGCTTAGCTAAGTGCATCCCCCTTTGGGAGCTGTCCTAGGAAACCTTATCAAAGGAACCTTAAATCAGCCTGCATGAATAGTTTCTCTGTGGCTGCACCACAGCGATGAACAGAGAGATATGAGGCCTAATTTGGGAAAGCTCAGAAACACTTAATTCTTTCTTATTAATAAGCCTTGCCACTACAATACTATTAGTAATATTGTCGTTAAAGACTTTGATGGTGACAGCTCAAACATGAGAGGTTGAGCTTTATTAGCTCCACCTTGCGGAAATTCCGGATACTATTATTTTACTTGCGGTATTATAGGAGAATTTACGGTAACTCGCGGTAGACTGCGTAAAGCGCACCGCAAAATAATGCGGTATCGCCCGCTTGTTTTGAATGGCTGCATCTGTATTTGTTGGTATCTTTCTCTCTTTGCATGCCTGAAATGTTTGATTATCATAGTATAATAACCTTTGCATTCATCGTACACTCTGCTGTTATTTTCTTATTAACTTTTTAATTCTTGTCCCCTTATACATAATGTACAGTCAATAGTATGTGCTAAGCCTGAGTGATAGAAAAGTCAAAAGGACCTGTGAATAGAAATCAGAGATGAAGTGCAGTCTGCAAGTGCAGATTAACTTGTCATCAATATGTGAAGTGTGAACAAGTGCAAAGGCACTTCTATATATTGAGATTTTGGTACAGCCTCCTAGCTCTACAGTACAGTACATCTCTTAGTCATATACTGTATCTGATTATGTCTTCATGTTCTATGTTTTGAGTATAATGCTATATTTTTTTAATTATATGCACAAATTTGCTACGAAATGCTCACATATTAGCAAAAGTTCATCATTAACAAGTACAGTTGTACTAAAAAAGTCATACTTTGTTTCAAATAGATTCCAGAAGTATTATCCGATTTGAAGCAAAGACACCCTCAGTTTTTATGTGCGACTTGTATCACTATAAACTGAAGTGTTAGCCATTGATTTATATGACGGAGCTCTTACATATTCAGCATATTTCTTACAACGCAATACAATTTAAAAACAATTTAGATTATTTTTTTCATATGCTGTGTCACTCCCCTTGTGTGTAACATCTCTGTGTATTCAGGTACTCAAAATTCAGGAGAGACTAATTAAGTTGATTTTTAACAATTACCAATCTGAACCTTTAAAAATAATCAAGGTAAGTATATTTTATTATCTGTTTTTCCATGACTGAAATGTTTCATTACCATTGTTTATTTCTTTCCTTACATTTATCCTACTAGCTCTTTTATTCTTAAGCCTAACTCTTTAAGTACAGCCACAACCAACAAGGTGTGCTAATCCTGAGTAATATAAAAGTCAAAAAGACTGTGTTGCTGGTGACCTGTACTGGCGATAGAAATCAAATATGAAATGCAGTCTGAAAGTACAGGTGATCCTGAAAGAAAGGAACTGAATCACCTTATGCCTTTAGGCAGATCTTTACATTCAGTTTAGATGCCCTTATGTACTGTATAGCTTCCTAGCCCTATTTCTCTTATATACATGTATATAGAGCTATTAAATTAGATTACTTTCTCAAGCTCTCAAGCAATATTTTACTCTTTTGTAACCAACCCAATGTCCTGGTTTGACCTATACAGTATGTACTGTAAATTATTAAATTTATTTTATTTTTCATGCATGGGATTTAGGTCATTTCCCAAATAAACATTTACTTATATTAACTTAAGAAAGACTTAGAAAGCTGTAACACAAAATACAATTCTACAATACAAATCCTCTTAAGCGTTATTTTAACACACAGATTGAATAGCCATATTGACTCGACCCTATTTTCCACCAAGAATACTTGTACAAATGATACAAATAATAGCAAAACAATGTTAACGAGTATCATATTTGTATTAAATATTAAACAAGAAGTCAACAGAGGTGCAGACCAGGTAGATGTCTGTAATCCCTTATTACCTATTCCCTCTTCAGACCTGCAGTATATAAGCTCTGCTCTCATATCTTCCTGTGCTCAGTATTGTTTACCTCTGCATAGATCCAGACTGTCTTGAGTTTTGGCCTGTTCTACATATTTTCCTCCTTGTCCCGATTCCTTCACTAGTTAGTTTATGCCTGTTTTTTTTTCTCTTTTCTCTTATAGCATCTTGTATTTTCCTTGTTTTTTTGTTCCCTGCTCCTGGTGTTTTGTTTTATTCTCCTTGAATTACTTACAGTACCTGGTTTTGGACTTCAGCCTGTTTCAAGATTTCAGTTGCAGATTGTGTTTTATAGTTGTCTTTTGAATTTCTTCAAACTATTGGAATCTGCACAGGGCCCACTTCCTGTTATTCCGAGCTGTGTAGACGGCCATTGTACTTGGGCAGCCTTAGCAGTATATATGGACACACCCTTATACCTTTTTTGGAGATTGTTTTTCTGTACATTCATTCTACTACACTCTACACATATTCTCCTCTGAGAGTGCTGAAGTCTTCAGAGCCCTTGACAAGGTTAGACTCGAGGAGCCAGATTCTCCAATTTGCCCATATCCTTGTCCTCCCCCAAGAGATCATTACGAGGTCCCACATCGAGTCGAGTCCATCATTTGCAGTTTCAATGAGCTTCGCCTTTAACTCCCGCTAATTCCTTCTGGGGAGTAGCAGTGGAAAGCACTTGACTCAGTCTCAGTCAATATCATTTGTCCGGACCCACTTTACGGCTTTCATTACCTTACCGAAGGGCCAACATGGAAGCGATTGAGGTTGCTACTCTTTCAGGGCCTTCCCTGTACCACAATAACTCTCCTAGTCTACTGGAGGCTCCTGCTCCTGCTCCTGCTCTCAGATGATTCAGCTCTCAATGTTGGAGCCTCCTGCTCCCTTTCTATAACAGCTACTAGTTTCCATTACCACTGATCTACTCTCAGACTTCCAGGTCCACCTCCAGCTGCTGACATCTACTCTCGATGCCACCAGGCTTGGACACTCACACTCTACTCACAATTGAGTCTTCAGCATCATACTGGTACACTCAAGACTGTCTTTGACACTAAGTCTCCAGCATCTCTCTCTCATGCCGAGACTCCATACACAATCGGTTACCTTTCCAACGCCTCTCTGTTGTGTCTCATGTCATACCCACTTCTGATGTATCTTCTCCTGTGCCCAGCCTCCACTGCTAACACTTCCCTCACTGTTTTCTCACTCTCATACTATAAGAGCTTCTCTCACTTCATCACAGAGTCTCCCAGTCAGCTTTAAAAGAGGTTAGTAGCTAGATAAGCCCTTTCCGTTACTCTACACTACAATGTCCTCTGAAGTAAGGTCTTTTCTATTGCACTCTACTCTCTGTCTTCTCTCACTAACACAACAACTCACACAACTCTCACAAATATACACTTACTCTTACACAGAGGACTGATTGGCCAGACCTGTTCTTCCTTTCAAACAGGCTGTCATCTCTTTAAATCTGTTGATCTTACTCTCTGGACAATTCCCTCTAGAAGTGTCTTGTAACCACCCCTTCAAGGGTCCCCTATATGGCTCTTCTCCCTTTACCAAACCATACAGTGCTTCTTTACAATCTCCTCCAAGAATGCTGCCCTTATTCTGCCCCCTAACCAGGGTATACAGCTCCAGCTGACAGATATTTGCAATAGTAGCATCGCACACTTGCTTCTAACTGGCAGATAAGTAGCGAACGGTTCAGCTCACTTACTACTGAGTTTCAGGACCTTGGAGACCTGATATTGTGTCTGCTGTCACCTGCAGCTCCTGTAGCTCAGGAGTGATGTCCTTGCGTGGTCTCCCTGAGGGAACTACTCCACCTTTGCTCTGTCACAACTGTACCTCATTATTATCCCAACTCAGCTCAGCTGTGCTTACCTAAGTAATCACCTAGGTATCTAAGTGTCCCCTTCTCAATGAGGGCTCCACCCCCTAAAGAGGTCACACCTGGATGGGATTACAATTTGTTTAGTGTGTCAGTTCTCTACTTTGGTATATATTGTTTTAACTTCACATTCCTGAAATTAATGTTAATCATTCAGTCAACCTGTTGCATTTTTAGTTTTTGTATTTTAGTTATTCTATTTTCCTTTTCTTCCCCAACAGAAAGTGCTATACTGTGACTTAATAATGGAAAACAGTGATTTTAACAATAATGGCAATCATCCCACTGAATAAGATGAACTTCAGCAAAGGAATAACCTTAATTTCATGTAAAATATAACCAGTGTAGTGTTTGTTTCATTTACAAGTAATATTGTGTGTAAATTGACCTAAATAAATGAAGGTAGCTTTGACAATATACCTCTATGTTAATAGACAATGGAATTCCAGTAACCTACTCAAAATAAAGTGATAAAAGTTCACTTTAGTTGAATTGTAAAAAGGGCAAATTATAAGATGAATTAAAACATCATTAATGGCATTAATGGCATACTGTAAAAGCTTGTCTAAATCACTCAAAGAGATATGCAACCAAATACTGACTTTTTGGCTAAGTATGCTACGTAAATGTGTTGCAGTACTTACAGAAACTTTGAATCATTGAGTTGAACTCCAGGCATGCATGGAATCACCCAAAAATGACAAATATTGCGCTTATTTGCATTACTACAAATACAAAATTGCTTGACTGAACAAATAAGTTTTGACATGCTGTTTCAAAATAACTGTTTGCACGGCACGTAACCTTCTTGTTTTGCTTAGTACAGTGTATAATGAGTACATAAGAAAATAAAAAAAACAGGATACAGTGTCTATATACAGTAAATAATATTGTTAATGACAATATGAAACCTGTGTAATTAAGAATAGAGATCCTACTTTTGCTGTTACAAATGCGTTACAGAATTGCCAGATTTCTTGACTTGACAAATTTTATTGAAATACTGTAGGATTACTTAAAATAATAGACTTTTGATCTTTTGATAGTCTTTTGAAGCTAAGAATACTTTACACAAAAAGGTGAAGCCTGGGATACCTCTGATGTATGCTTGGAGGATTTTTTTTAAATCATTCTTATTGGAAAAAACACACATCCAACTAGAATTCGTTAAGCAAGCTGGACAAATGTGCTTTATATCTGGAAAATCGGCTTTTTTGAGAAATTCTCTTGACCTGTTGATCTAATACAGTACCTGTTATTGCATTAACTCACCTTTTATGCTTATGTTATAAAACCTTAATAAAAATTGAAATCAATACACTTTTTCCATGATTATTTCTCCTTGTTTTAAAGTAAAAATAGTCACAACATCAGTGTCTGAAATATTTTTTATAAAAGAAATCCCACAGTCTAAACATTTACTGGTAAATTCTGGGAAGATGGTCCCTGACATGGACTGGCGTCCCTGCCTCGCACACATTGTGTTTGCTGGGATAGACTCCTGCTCCTTCATGATATTGCATTCAGTAAAGTGGTTAGAAAAGGGATGGATAGATTGTAAGGAAGTTAGTATTTATGTAAATGGATTATTAATTTATGAACTGACAACAGCAGCTACAAAAAGCTGTTTCACCCTCATAGGCAAAATGAGGCAAAAGTGACATGCTTGAATGATTACTGCCCAGTAGCATTAACATCTGTGGTGATGAAATGCCTGGAGAAGCTGGTGTTGTCACACATCAACTACTCCTCCTCCTGGACCCCTTGCAGTTCGCCTACCAGAACGACAGATCAGTGGATGATGCTGTCTCATTGGCTCTGCATACAGCCTTGGAACACCTGGAGACTAAGAACTCGTATGTGAGAATGCTGTTTGTGGACTACAGTTCAGCATTCAATTCCATCATACCAGTCAACTGGTGACAAAGCTCTGGGGATTAGGTCTGTGCAACTCTGTCTGCAACTGGCTGCTGGACCTTCTAATCAAGTGACCACAGGTGGTGCGGATAGGCAATAAAACATCAACACCACTCACCCTGAGCACTGGAACCCCACAAAGCTGCTGTCTGAGTCCAAGGTTGTACTCCCTGTTCACTCACGACTGCACAGCAAGACAGCAACAACCTCATCATTAAATTTGCGGATGACACCACTATAATAGGCCTGATCAGTGATGATGACGAGTCCACTTACTGCTGCACCATCGAGAGCATCCTCACCAACGGGATCACCGTGTGGTATGGCAACAGCTCTTCGCGAGAAAGAAAGGCACTGCAGAGAATGGTCAATATGGCCTTGAAGATCATCGGCTGCGGTCTCACCGAGATTAAACAGCTGTATGAGAACCGCTGCCGTGGTAGAATTCTGGCCATCACAGAGGACAGTCACCACCCCGGGCATGAGCTCTTCACCCCACTGCCCTCAGGCAAGAGATATAAGAGCATACGGACACTTACCACTAGATTCTTCAATAGCTTCTATCCACAAGCAGTGAGATTGGCGAACACATTTAGCCATCCCCCTCAGACCACACCTACACCATCACCATCTACCTCATTATGATTTCTTATTTATTGCACATCTCCAGTCATTGTTTACACGTCTGTATTGTTTACATTCAAACTGTCTACATGTTTACTTGCACATTGTCTACTGTTTGTATATTGTCTTGATGCACTGTTTGCACTTTGTTTTGTTTTTTACACTTATTTTACAATCAAGAGACTTTCTGTAAGTAAGAATTCCATTGTACCAGTACCGGTTACATATGGCAATAAAGTTCAAGTTCAAGTTCAAGTTAGATAGATCACTTTATTGACCATGTACAATTTCTTGTATCAGGAATTTGTCTTTTCACATACCCCAACTTGCTCTCCATGAGACACACAAACAGGGAGAGAGGCTTGGGGGCAGAGCATAGGGTCTATGGGGTATTTGGCACCCCTGGAGCAGCTGGGGTTAAAGTCCTTGCTCAGGGGCCCAATGGAGTAAGATTTATCTGCCGGCCACGGGATACAAAACGGCAACCTTCCAGCCACAGGTGCAGATCCTTAGCCACAGAGCCTCCACACCACCTGCCTTTTTAAGAGCATGAGGAAGCTAGAGCATGAGCTCTACCTATAGTTAGAGCCATATCATTTAGAATAGCTATGGTCTGAACCATTACACAGGCTTATATATAGTTACATATTGGATGAACATCCCTTCTTCCTTATCCGCATGTCTTCACAGTGTCAGGACAAGCCTTGCATGAGAGCTTTATAGAGGCCCAAAGCTTCTCTGGGGCTCAGTTCACAATTTGTGCTTATGTGTTCTCTGCGTTACTCCTCTCAACATTCCTCTCAAGCTACATTGCATCTTCCTGAAGATTACTGCTTTCAGTAGCTACTGTATAAAGTTATGTATTTTATGTACGTTTCTATTACTCACTCTAACCCCAGTGTCCTGGTCAAATTTCCCATAGCCTTTACCAATCATGGCCTCCCAATAAACCCTAATAATCTGTTCTCCTCCCTTGATAGGTGGTGTATGGTGAGTGCTGTGACACACTATGGCTTCTGTTGCATCATCCAGGTAGATGCTGCACTTTAGTGGTGCTGATGGAGGGGAGTCCCTATTACCTGTAAAGCACTTTGAGAGGAGTTTCCAGAAAAGTGCTACAGTATATAAATGTAAGAATTTTTATTATTATTGTGTTGACCATACAATAATATTAACAGCTTAGTCCTCTGTGTAAAGCTCCAGGAATGCAAAAAGACACATAAGAAACAGGTTCTGGGTCTTTAAAACAACCTAGTGCCTTAAAACTCCATGCTCTTACTTTTAATGATAAATGGCAGCCACCGGAATTTATATATAGACACAGAAACCATTACATCTGTAAGATGATCCTAGCTGCAGGACATGATCAGTCATACAAACAATGACAAACCAATGAGGAACCTACTGAGTGGAGTAGGAAACAATCAATCACCAGCCTTGATTACTGCAATTGAAAAGTTTTAAAAGGGCATCACATTACTCTCTTTCTCTGCTATATCATTTAATAATTATCTTCATAGTTTGCTATGCATCTTTTGGGATTGTGTTAATACATTTTATATTTGTATAATTTTAATCTATGTGCAGCATACTGCTTGTTATCATGTCCAATTAATTCCAAATAGCCATAACACACTCTTGCAATTTGCTATTACAATTTGTAATTAAATCAATGCATTATACCATTACAATAGTAAATAAAGTACTGTGTAAGACCTTTGACAATAAAGGTTTTCAAATCATTTCAAATTCTAAACCACCCTGACAGCTAAAGCAATACTAAAAACAAATTTCTACCAAAACATTTATAGCTTTTTCATTCTTCCCTAAATTAATTATATAGTCTGCATATAAATAAAACATACTAATAAGGTGTTTATTAGTACAACAAATGTGTTTATTGCTCAATTATAACACCCCACTATTTGTAAATCTTAGCAGTTGTAGGAGCTCAAGTGGAATTAGGCACAACCTTTCCTTGTTTACAACACTGTTGTAAATGAAGGTTTACAACCAGAAGGTTTATTTTAAACCTAAAGGTCCTGACTTTATTTTAATGATAAAACAAAATGCTAAAATCAATTATATTTGAAAGGGTGGCTGCTACTAGCCCCCAACCTTCTACCACCTTCTGTACTGTGCTTCTGAAACAACTTTATAGACATGTAGCAACTGTAAGACAAAAATGTACATTCCATATTTCAAGCACTGGTGACATACTGTATGTACACACATGTACTGCATATTTACAAAACAAGTCACAACTGCCACTAAGTTTATTTGTATTTTATCTGGGGTTTTTCTCTTCGTCTCATGCACTTGTAGCGGCAATGCTTGTTAATAAGACAGAATTAAGTGTTGCTGTGCTTTCCCAAATGAGGCCTCATCTCTCTCTTCATCTCTGTGGTGCAGCCACAGAGAAGCTATTCATGCAGGCTGATTTAAAGATGTTTTCTTTTGATAAGGGACAGCTCCCAAATGGGGATGCACTTAGCTAAGCGTGGCTATCATGATCAATGGTTATCCAATGGCGCCTATCTGTCTAGGGAGTGCCAGATGGACATCTGGACTGCATTCCTAGGTATCAGGAGTAAGTGACTCATATCTCACCTTGATCAACCAATCAGGGACTGTTAGGGCCGAGTTACCCACGTGGGACTCTGATGCCCATGAAACTTTCAGCCAATGAATGAGCTGAAATTTCTCCAGGTAAAAACAGGCAACACAGAGCCAAAAGAACTTTTCTGAAAGGGGAAATTCTAAGGAGAATTCTGAGGAGAATTCCAGGGGTGCGAGACAATTCCAAGGCAGGACGGCCCAAGAGGAGAAAGGCTCCCAAGGGCAGGACATTCTCGCAGCGCGCCTCCTGACCATCCTGAGATTCAGCCCAGACAACCACGGAACGGCCAGTGTGTCCGAGTGCCTGAAGTTTCCTCTGTTCTAAGAGTCTAGAGCGGAGGTTGCCAGAGAGTAACCAGAGGTTCCACCCAAGGTTAGCACCAGCAGCAAGCCTCGTGAACAGGTCAGAACTGTGGACAGCTGAATCAGTATTCAGAACTACCGCTTCATCAGGAATGAACCGGTCCTCTTCCTGACTTGCTGGGACCCACAGTCATCTTTTCTCCAGTACACAAACTTTGCTAGTTAAAGCCAACACTAACTAGCCGGTCAGTGAGCAACAGCAGCACACCGTCGCAAGCAGCACAGCACAGCCTGGCACGGAGCCAGAGAGCCCGCAGGAGATCTGAATCCCCAGAGATTGGATGAGTATTCAACTTCACTGCATTACAGCTCGAGAATTCAATTGTTATCCCAACTAGTTGATATCAATTAAATTCCTAAGAGTTATGTACTTGTTTTGAGTATCTAATGTAGAAGTTATAACCAAGTTCAATTACGAAACGGTCTAAATGAATGATATACTGAATGTATTTCTTCTTGATATATGTAACTCTTCGTGACTGATTGAATATATACCTTTTGTATTCTGATAACCCTCTTGATAAGATCTGTTAGGTTTATATGCATATTTTACGTATTAATAAATGTATTCTTGTGTATTAGTACCTGTGTGTGTGCATTGTTTGAGTTATACCGCAAGGTTGGATTCTAAAGCCATTAAAATAATCATTTTGTGACTAACGGCTACAATAAATAATTGTCCCCGTAAATGCCCAAACCCTACAGAACTGGTGCCTCGTGAGAGCACACTACACACTCATGGTACAAGGAACACTGAATCTCTGCCATGTCTAACTTACTAGCAGTTGGTAAGACAGCTGTGCAGTGGGAACTCAATCATCTGCCCCAATACAAAATTATATACTCTGTCCTAATACAGTATATTCTACTATTCCATACTAATCATCTGCCCTAATACAAAATTCTATACTGCCCTAATGTGGAGTGGTGTGGGGAGAACCACATGCAATTGAACGTGGCAAAGACGAAGGAGCTGTTGATAGATTATAGGAGGAAGAGTGTCCAACCTTCTCCTGTCTACATCCATGGGAGTGATGTGGAGATAGTGGACTCATACAAGTACCTGGGAGTGCACACCAACGATAGACTGGAATGGTCTAAGAACACCAAGGTCATCTACAAGAAGGGTCAGAGCCGACATTACTTCTTGAGGAGGCTCAGGCCCTTCAATGTGTGTAGTAAGATGCTCCATACAGCATGTTCTATCAGTCAGTTGTGGCGAGTGCCATTTTCTACGCAGTGGTGTGCTGGCACTCTGGGATTAGAGCAGGGGATGCTAACAGGCTGAGCAAGCTCATCAAAAGAGCAAACTCTGTCATTGGGTGTGACCTTGATCCCCTGGAGATAGTGGCTGAGAAGAGAATATTGTCAAAATCAATGGCCATCATGGACAACGTCTCCCATCCCCTCTATGCCATGCTTGTGAGAATGAAGAGCACATTCGGCAATAGGCTGATCCAACCACGGTGTGACAGGGAGCGCTACAGAAGGTCATTCTTGCCTTCTACCATTAGACTGTACAACGCAACATTGACATTGACCTGTTTTTGGACTAAACATTAAACTCTCTGCTTACATCTGTTTTTTTTTTTCTTTTTTACAACTGTTTTTTGTGCAATATATGCTAGGGACTTGTGCAATACAACTTTTTGTGTACTGTTCTGTTTTTTTGTATATTCTGTCCTGTGAGCAACTCTTTTCAGTGCAATTCTCACTGATTCTATTGTATGTATTGTTTTGTTGTATTATTTTATTATTTCGTTACGCTGTGTTGATTGTGCTAAGCTGTGGTTCCACTGCAATTTGTACAGCTTTCCTGGAAGTGATCAAATGTCTCTTCTTGCTGCCCAAGTTTAGTATTCCTGCAACCATGATTACAATGTTTTTGTGAAGCTCACAATTTAAGGGATAAATGTTTCTTATCTGAATATATGCATATCTAATTTAGATATAAGTAGAAAAAAGGTACTGTACTTTACGCATGGGACCTATGAAACAATGTTTTTTTATGTCACAATGTCACATTAGTTGTTGTTTGACAGCATTAATAGGATCAGTCCTGAAAAAACTATTGCTCTGATTCTTGGCTGTTCTTGGAATAAATAAGAAATTTAATCTCATACATCAGAGATGATGGCATGCAGTTTACATTCTGTCTCTATTACTTTAAATTACTTTAAATTGTTTCAGAAAGGTGAAAGTTGTATCAAGTATATTTGATAGTATGCTCCCGCTTTTACTTTCAACTATCATCTGTGGCATTTTGGAGTGTCTGGTTGTTTTTTTCCCAGTATAAAGCAGATTAATAAAGATTTATAAAGCACATTTTCCAGTATAAAGAAGACATTGCACACTTCCAGCACAAGTTATATTTCCAACTCCGCCTTTGTTTAAACCAAAAAAAACCTTGTTCTATTGTTACACTTGACTTTCTAGACTTTCAGGCTAGGTAAGCCTTTGTTTTCCCACCTTTAAGTAATTGCTACAACATACCCAAGAAAACTTTCCTTTTTCTCCATCTGTCGCACTTTAAACATGTTCATGATTAAATGTTTAATTGATTTTGGTAAATGGAAATTATTAACTGAAGTGTTGGTAAGATAATTAAAAACAAGTCTTTTGCTTCAGTTGTTCTAAATCATAATCGGCCCCAACATAATTTCTCCAAGCTTTACATATACAGTATTACATGAATCCATTTTGTTTTTGATTTTGTCTCATGCATCCCTCCTCCACCAAGCTCCCGTTTGGTTAATTCCACTTTTCTGTATGGGGGTCCCAGCCCTCTTGTCCTATGGCCTGGGGGCCAGCTTTCAGCTAAGCAGGTTAAGTGAAATTTCACTACATTAAATACTCAATAAATATCTTAAGCACATGCATTTTGAGGGTATTGTGATTCCTCATAAAATATGATAGATGAAAGGAAAGGAAGCACATATTGTATGGGCAGAGAAGAACGATTTGAGATGTGAAAAAGGGTTAACTGATTTCTTTCTGCACAAAGACTTCTTTTGGTACGAAACATCACTTGTGAGTTATGGCAAGGACAGGAGTTAACTGATAAGAGATTCCAAGTGCGAGCTAGAGACTCCCTAACTATGGGAAGATGTGACCATCAAAAGTGTTCAAGGTCTGGGGAATGTCCGAACACACTGGCCTCCCCTCATTACCATGGTAACAATTTGCATCAGAATCGGCTGAAATGTGTTATATTAACTTCTTTGATTGCATTGTTCCTTGCATGCAATGAAACTCGTTGTTACATGATGACTAAGGGATAACTGAAATCACTCTCTTTAAAAGACAAATATCCAACAAAGAAATAAAAGCTAAAAATTCACAAGATAAACTTTTATTCCGTGATGCTTTTTTTACTGATACAAATAACAGCCAGGAAAAATGTACAAAACTAGCAAGGGCAAAACGCTTCAACAGCAAATTACATTCTAAACAAAATAGCTATTCTACCTTCAGAAAACAATTGCAGGTGAGAATGCATCCTTACCTAATCACACAAATGCAATCAATTACCATAAAACTGCCAAAAAATTCACACTGTCCTGTCAGCACACACTCACACAAAAATCCACAGACAAAAATTTGACCCCTCATTAAAATAAATTGAATTAAATTCCAATGAATGAAAAACCCCATTAGCACAATCTGTAAACAAACAGCAAATTATTTTCTAATCTCTTGTCTAAAATGTTTTCAGTACCAGGATTTGTTTCTCTTACTGGTGTCACGTCCTCTGCAGTCAGAGGGGGCTCCTACTCTGTCCTGTCCCTTGTTTCCTGTGCTTTGCTGTCCTTCTGGTGTCTCTCTCTCTGGGACTATATATTTCTGGGTCACTTATTCACCTTCACTCAGCATTGACGTTCGGATGTCCTGAGACCCGCCTAGCATCCAGGTCGCCCCACGTCCGCTGCCTGAGGGCTTTGGTTTCTATACAACTCCTGAACTGCTGAGCCCGGGCTAACCCCCCGTTCTGCCGCTATGCATGTGGGTCTTTCCCGCTCTCATGCCTCTCCACGGTTTGTCCATTCCGAAATCCGGGACAACTGGTTTGAATTGAATTTTAGAAGCTGGAAATATTTTCATCACTGTTCTCGTACAGTGCATCTGAAAATGTACAATGAACAATATAAATATCTTCTAATGATCTAAAGGAGTTAAGATACAGTAGCTATTATGCAGATCAGTATTGTTACCCTTAAATTTCTGGTTTCTTAAAAATCATAAACATTTTTCTTTTGTTATGTTTTTGTCCATTGAATGTCACTCTGCTTTTTCAATGTTTTTGATCAACTTCTATTGGACATCACTGCATTCAATTTGGTATGCATTTTTTATTTCTTGATGATTTTTTATTGTGTAGCTTTGATAAACCATATTGCAGTTTTAGTTTTTATCACTGTGAGACATTATATTCATGTCTGTTTTTTTCTTTTATCTAAAAGCCTACCATTTCAAAAATAACTCTTACCCACAAACCACAGGTGTACCACAGAACACATGAGTGCACGCAGCAGGGGCATAAAAAGACAAGTTGGCAAGCCAGCACATGTGGTACATATTGGCATAACATATTTAACACAAGCTGGGTCTTTCCATTTTACTACAGCCAGCAGTGATTTGGGTTTGAAATATAATTGTGATTAAAGTGCATTAAGACACACCTGTCTGGTTTTAGCGGACTTGCACCTCACTTTAACTTATGTCCATAGTATTTTTTAGCACAGTGGCATAATAAACTTGGTTGAGCCTCCTTGGTCAATTGGACCAATTCAAATAACAATGAAACAAGCCAATAAATATAAAGGGATGGCATATTTTTAATACATTAGTTAAGAAACTCACTTGGCTGAGGAAATGATAGCATTGGCCAAGGGTCAGTGCTGCCACAATCGGCCTCACTTCCAATGACTAAACCAGGGTATATCATGTAATGCTGAAGGTTGGGGTAGAGGGAGAGGTACTGGAAAAGATGTGCATAGAGCTCAATGTAGCAAGGGAGTACATGTAATGGGTAAGTTGAGAACATCCCTGTGCAGGTAGCGAACGACTCCAATAGGGCTAGGTGAGGTCGGTGTTGGTGAGGCAGGCAGAGTCGGAATCCAAAGAGGCACAGAAGATTGTCAACAAGATTGTAACTCGCGAAGTGAGACGGTGCATATGAATCCTCCGGAGGAACCCATCCTGTTAAATGACAGCCCATCCAAGCCCTCGTTGATTCCGGGAGCGCTCTCTGTTTGGTGACCCCTGATGTAGTGCGACCACACCAGGTTGAAAAACACCACAAAATCACCGTAGGCTACATTCATGGGGAACAACGAAAACTCTCGGTAGCACGTCTACGGCTCCGTTTCAGAAGGCAGACGGTAGTTAATACAGCTGCCGTAGTACAGGGGCTGCCACACCCCCTCATTCTCGGAAGAAATGTTCCCGTGTTCAGCGAGCTGTACTCTGTGACCAGCTCTAAAACTAACTAAGGCTTGGTAAAGAAACCAAAGCACCAACAAAACTCCAAGCCAGAGGTAGGCATTTGCGCCTTGGGAAAATGCAAAAGAAAAGGGGGCGCTACCCAAACTAAACCTAATGCATCTACCTATGCGCTCCCGAGATCTGAGCAAACCAGGCCGTCTACAGTACAAAGAGACCCCCTTGACAAATGGGAGGTGGGCATCCTGGCCCATGCCCGAGACCAGATGAAGGAATTGAAAGGGCAACCGGTAGAGGCTCGCCAGGGATGTCCGAATTCTTTTATTAAAAAGAACGACCTCTTATACCAATGCAATGGTCCCAAACAGGAGCGTCAGGACAGACCAAATCATGAATAAGCAAATTCAGTATTTTAAAATACAAGTTGTTTGATATGTTTGATATGTTGTTTTTAAGAACAACTCCTAGCAACCCAATATATTAAATTGTCCCTCAAATTTATTATTTTTCTTTGCGGGTAATACTGCTTATTAATATAGTACTACTGTATGAGTTCATGTTATATACAATTTAAGCTGATTTAAGTAGTTCGTAGAACTGAATAATGGCTAATTAATGTATTTTCTTGTGAAAGGAAATATCTATTTCACTAGCTGCATTCTGATTTCTGCATGTTTTTATAAGGTTTATGATTGACAGGAGATGTTTCATAACTTTGGAAAGCTAGAAACTCAGTTCTATTACCACTCAAACAATCCTAGTCCCATAATCCTGGAAATACAACAGAAGATAAAAAGAGAGTCGAAATAATGCTTCCACTATATTTGTACACTGAACTGTGCCTCACTTCAGCTAAATACACTCTATTCATTTATTATTTGACTAAAAAGAAATCGTACAAACATTCTGTGGGAAGAAAATAAAACTACAGAGCTTAGTTCGAAGCTGCAATTCTGAGAAACTAAAACCATTGTAACCACAAATGCCTGTACAGCATGGTGGCAGAATAGTTAGCATTGCCTCCTCACAGTGCTGGAGCCCTGGGTGTGATTCTGGACGTAGTGTGGTTTGTATGTTCTACTTGTTTTTGCTGGGTGTTCCATTTTTCTCCCACAAGTCAAAGACATCATTTTAGGCTTCCCCTTGACCTTGAATTAATTGAACCAGTTAGAAAATAGCTAGTTATATTATTTTAATTCCAATGTGGATAACAATAGGACACTTAGTGTAACACTAAAATCATATGAATCCTATAATTAGGTTTGATTGTAAAAAAGGACACATCTTTGAAAAAGTAAAAACAAAACAAAGCATGTCACATCATTCTGTTGTAAAGCAAAGATCTCTTGATCTCTTTCCAACATAGGTAACAAATGACTTCTTTTGGGGACATTATATCTCAAATAAAACGACACCACTAGACTAATAATATTATTGCATTATCAATTAACTTGGAAAACAGATTTTGATAATAGTGAATCGCCTTCACAATGATGTTTACATTTCTAAAGGTAAACTTCGCATGGTAGGTTCACTTTTCACGTTTTCAGAAACCTGTGGTTTCCTACACTTACAGACCACTAACATCTTCAGACAGCAGTAACAAAGTTGTCTTCATTTCCTGTTTGATTCATTTTGTTTATGTATAGATGCATCAAATTAAACAACAGCAAAAGATAATAAAAGTGAAACACATCCTAATTGTTCCCACTCAACGTGTTCTACAATCTGCTACAGCAAGTCTGGCTGACTCTCTATCAACCAGCCAGAATTTTTTTCTATTTATTACAAACCCACTGATTCACACACCTGCCTCCAACTACTACTAAACTACTACTCTTTCCCTTTTACACAGTTCTTCAGATTTTGTCAATCATGCAATGATGAAAAGGCCTTCCACAATTAAGCCTTTAAAAAGTTATTCTTTATTGACAGGACCCTTACCTAACACCACAGAAAATAGTCACAGAAAATCAACCCAAAATCACACCCACACCCAGAACTGGAATCACTGGTGCTTTCCTTCAACCCCTTACATCCTTCCTATTATTAGGATCAACAATATTAACCTCTATTTTATAGGATGAAACCACAACTAGAATCATTTCCCTGGATCCCCCTGTCATCTCATACTGCTGAACACCTAATATGTACAAACTTCATTTCCACAGTCCCTGTAACCTCCCATCAACTATCTACATCAGGCACCTCTTGCTGTAACAAAAGTCACAGCCTCACCTGCAAATATGTATACAGTATCACACATACAGTATACAGTACTCAGTGCCTCATACTTCAAATTCACCCATTGAATTTTCATGCGTATTGGTAATGTGGTCAGTTATTTACTGACTTTTTGCAGAAAATTCTCTGTCATTTACATCAGTGAGACAGAAAGAAGACTGGCTGACTGTTTCAGGGAACATGTCTGAGAAATGAGGATCAAAGATCTCTCTAAACCTACAATTCCCCTGTCAGGGGGAATGTTCTATGTTTTAACCACTTCTTCCAATTCAGTGTTGCAGGCAAGCCGGAGCCTGTCCCAGCAAGCAACAGGAGCAAGGCAGGATACACCCTGGAAAGAATGCCAGTCCAACAGACCTACTGTAGAGCAAATTTTCCCAGAAGCCAATTAAACTCCTAGTACGTTTTTGGACCGGAGCACCCAGAGGAAACCAACACAAACATAGAGAGAAAATACAATCTGCATGCAGCATACTGCCTCAAAGGACCATATAAAGGGTAATTTAAATTAGGGGTTAAAGGATGCGGATGTGGTTAAAGGACCACATACATTTTTAAGTCTTTTCCTTTCAGTCTTACAAAATAACTCTAGTACTGCACATGGGTTATACAAATTTATTTTGTATAATAGTCTCATGGTCTCCTCAAACAGCATTTTTTATATTTTTAATATTATGGTAGCCTTAGCACAGAAACGATAGCATTTAACCTAGGTTTTTATCTTTCTTTTCAGCACAGCAAAGTCATGTCATGATCAAAGTCATGATCATAAGTGTAACAAGTTGTTGTGGCAGAGATCCAAAGACTGGCTGAAATCTCAATCACCACTAGGTGATCTGGTAGAGCTTTGCCTTATTTACTTGTATCATTCTCACTTCCAACTAGTTAAGGTGCAGATGGTAGCGTGAGCATATACTGCAAAAACACCTGCTGCAATAATAAATAATTCGAGCTGAACTTTCAGTTGAACCACAGAACTTGTTCCTCATTTCCTGCTCAGATGCATCAGATGCATCACCTGAAAATACGTTCTGGCTCTTGGTGTTTAGAATCCAAAAAGCTTTAGCATATACAGTAGCAGCAACTGTGGAATTAAATGAAAAGAAAAGAAATGATCCTCAACCTTTAAAGTGCCACATTTAGAATAGTTTTGGTTACAATAACACAACACGTTTATGTCCTTAAAGATATAAAAAAGAGCAACAGAGCAACAAGAATGATCAAAAGATTGTAATATATAAAGAGATTAAAATAATTAAATCTATTTCCTCTAGAACACAGGTCTAAACTACCAAATAAACAAGAGCCTAATGAAGTCCTCTCACTTTTTAAAAGATTTTTTAAAAGTTTCTGGAAATCCATATAATTGGAGGTACGAATGAGTGCTGAATAGAGGGTTTGGGATTTTAGAAAATCAAGCTTGATCATATATATATACAATACTTTACATTCCACTTAATAATAGATGCTATGGATTATAGCCTTATTTGGCATGGAGTGCCATTCTCAGTGACCGCCTGCATTGTCTCTAACATACACTTGAACCATTTCATTGTGGTTATAACCCATAGGTTATTATGGTTGACACCCCAGCTGGATGTACCGAAACAGAATCTTTTAAAACTGTCAGGTCCAGGATAACAGACACACCAGGTGATGTTATATGTTGTTACAGTATATACAGGACAAAAATGCAAAGCAAGCCAAACAAAATACAGGGCTATTTCCCTTTAGAGCTGCTTACTAGGCTTTTTCAAGTACCTCTGTATCACAGCGGGCAGCTAATCTGCTTCCTGGGATCAAAATCAAACAAATGTAAAACTCCTGTCTCTCACTAAGACTCCTCATAGAAATATCCAGCACATCCTTGAGACTCACAGTTCCATAGTTCCATAATTGTTCATTCTCCCCCTGGTGGAGCTGGTCTATATCCAGATGCAGAAAAGCATCTAGCAGACACTTTCAGCTAGCAAATTTTCAGGAGACTGAATGGCAGCAGCTTGTTTGTACAGTTTTGTGGGGAATGTGATTCAGAGAAGGATACCAGCAGTTGCTGCATTTTTACAACTAGTGATCACAGTTGATGTGTCAGAACTGAAAATACGGTCAGGTTTTACCTGGTAATGTAAACGTCTCCAGAAAAGGAACAGCCTGTGACAAATAAGAATAATTTAATAAACATGTCATTCAAATAATTAATGTGATTCAGATACAGTAGGTACCATTACTACTTAGAATATACTGTACAGTATCACACATTCTATAGGAGCCATAACCAGCTAAACAAATAATTCTCATTATCTCATTATCACAAAATTACAACAGGTGATCTGCTTCTACTTAGTATAAATTATGCTGGCACCAGATTGTGGTACAAACATGTTTGAAAAAGTTAAAACAAATTTTGTTCAAACAAATCTTGCTTTATTATTATTTGCCTTGCCTCAATACTTTCACAACACACATCATCACTTGTAGATTTGTAAGGACTGTAAGCAGAAATACATCAATGTAACTCCAGATCCACTCATGAGTTTTAGCTATTTTGTTTTACTCTGAATGAGTACCAATTCAGAAAGAGCTAACCGTAATGCTTACAATATATGGAGTAAAACCTATGACTAAACAACAAGAGTGTATCCAGCAGAACACACAATGCATCATATTAAATCATAAAGTAATGAAAGAACAGGGAAATGCAGTGAAACTAATCATAAACTGCACACTAAAGACTGTAACAGTGGACATTCATCTCTTTGGGGCATTATATCAAGAACTTCTGTACAACCAAGCATCGGGTTCCCAGCACTGACAGTTTCACTACAATTGCTTTTACATCCTACTGTATGCATTCTCAGAAAGCTAGAAAGAAATGGTATAGTAATTCTTTAAAAAAATGGAAATGTGTACAGCTCAAAATCATTGTCCGTGTATTTAATTCCTGGTTTCTTCTATTGCATGTGTGTATTCTGGAAATAAATTGCTAGATTAAATAGTATTAAATAAATTTCCTATTTCTTCAAATGTGAATAAATTCGTCTAGTATGTAAAAGAATATAAGCAGAATATGCAACAAAGAGCATAAGTAATGTGACAAAAAAACCTGCTGTTTTGAAAAAAAAAACATAAATGACAAACTGCCTATAGTGGAGACTGCAACATAAAGCACTCAGGAAACTGAAGTAGATCTTATAATTATTGTTGCTGTTTGACCGCGTCGCACAGGAAAATGAAGTGGCGTGGATTACTCATAACAATAAGTAAGTATTAACAGCCTGTATATTGTTTAATTAACTTTATTTTGATCTGCTTAAATTCTGTTTTTAATATTATTTTTCTTCAGCATATACTATATATATATTATATATATATTATGTCAGGTTACATGATTGAAAATGGTCATTCATCTTTGTACAATAACTCTCAGGACAGTAGAATATATCTTCATTTTTAATAAGTGCAGTTGTTATAGCAGCAGATTAACTGATGTTCACTTGGAGCAATTACTACATTGCAAGCTGCCTCCAAACATGAAGCTTTTAAAACTAAAGCTTGTTGGGAACACTGCAGCATGAAAGCTTAGTAAAGCTAAACCCAACTTCCTGTTACTTCCTATAAATCTGGATTTCCTGGGGTGTGTTAGAGAACACCAGGGAATGTTTGTTACTGTTATCTGTCTGGATATTGCAGTACCCCTTCATTTGTTTCTCTGGCATCCATGCAGTAAATAGGTTCAACAGAACTGAAGCCCTCTATCACCTGCATCACTTCAGTATGTCTCTTTTATACACCAATTTAAAACTGTAATCTGAAAAGAAGGGTTATGTACTCCTTATGACTTTGCAGTTTTGCAGTTCTGCTGGTTTCTTTTGTATTAGTGTTTGGTGTTTTTTTACCTATTCTTGGAGATTTGTTTCAATGCTTTAAGTTGTTTTGTACAACACCTCGAGAAACCCTTTAACAAAAAGCTAGAGGAGAATGTAAGCTAAGAGGTTTTATGTTTTCTTCTCCATAAATATATACATTTTAAAAATTAAGAATTTAGTTTAAATTTACCTAGTTAAAGTGAATGTACTGTATGGTAGTCCAACACTCTTTCTATTAAAATGCCTATTTTTGAGACACAAAGTTACAGGTGTCAATAACTTTGCAAGCAAAACCCATGGAAAATTTTCACAACTTTTATTTAAATAACATCTAGTATCTGTTTGCATTTTAAAAACCTTATTTTTATTTTTTTGTGTATGCGCAACTATGCATAGGCTTGTATAAAGCGCATCCCTATTGTGAGAATTATTATTCAAAAGCTAAGTATGTATGCAAAAACCTCACCATATAAAGCAGAACAACACAAACTCAAAATCCTTTACAATTTTATGCATCTTGTATGAATATTGGGTTCAACCTCTCTTTAATTTGTGAAACTCTTTCTGTATTTTCTGTAGTATTCAGATAATAATAAACTACATATGCAATTCTTCTTACAGATGATGTTCTATGTTCTATCTAGAAAGATGTTCTATGCTCAATAGCTTTTATACTAAAGCTCGTATTATGTTACATTTTGTTACCCATTGATCGAGGCATTCTGAAGTCTCTAAAATATGTAAAAAATTAACAAAATACTGTAGGTTGCACCCCTACCTTAACAAACCCAGTAATAACAGGGGACTATAAATGCAAAGCATGTAATGGCACTTTCATATACTGTATCTCTATGTCTTGCTATAACACACTAAAGTCACAAGAAGTCTGATCTTTTTTAAAAAAAGCTTTTTGAGTCTAGATTTAAAAGAGCTCAGGGAAGTTATCTCTCAGATATCCTCAGGTAAACCAAGAGACTAGAAGAAACCTACTAAACCTGCATATATAAAATATATGCCTTGTGACATTTCTCAAACTGCTCCAAAGTCTGGCACAGAGTAAAATCCTGTAAGCTGAATGCCATGACAGACACACCCGCAATTACCCCTACACAGCACCTGTAATACACAGGACCTCTAAAAACTAAAACAAGCCCAAGTGCACATGTGCCTAGAGATCCAGCACCAGCCCAGAAAATTGAAATCTCCACTATAGTTATGGCAAAGTGAAAGTGAGGAGCAACATAAAAAAGCAACATAAAAGCCAAATAAAACATGCAGACACAAACTCAAGGACAATACAAACTGTATTTGCAATAATAGCAATAGCAATTACAAACGTTTAATAAATGTTTAAAAAAGGCAAGATAAAGATCACAGTATGCACTTATATATTAAAACTACTGTAACACTCTGTGGGCACTACACAGTAGTGTACACTGCCCATTAAATCTCTTTCCCAAAAGCTTCACAGGGCCAGCTTCACATACAGTAGCTAATTCACAGCTGAATACAATTCAGTCTTGCCTCGTGAAACCAAAGATCAAGACTTTTGTCAATATATTTACTAATGTTATCCGGCTGAGTAATCTCACTGTGTTAAATACAGTAGCGCCCTGGTGCAAAAGTCTTCACATTTTGAGTGTCATCACAAAAGTGTCATATCTTCCAAAAAAAAAAGTGATCTCATATGCAGGTGTGACATACAGTAGGTTTAATAACTTATTTATTAAAAGATCTCAGATATGTTTTAATTGTTTTCTGTATTGTATATTTAATTGTATTCTGTATCTTTTCTAACTGTTATAATAATAATATTAATAATAATAATTGCTTACACTTATATAGCGCTTTTCTGGACACTCCACTCAAAGTGCTTTACAGGCCACCACCAATGTGTAGCAGCCACCTGGATGATGTGACGACAGCCATAGTGTGCCAGAACGTTTACCACACATCACCTATCGGTGGGGAGGAGAGCACAGTAATGAAGCCAATTCATAGATGGGGATTATTAGGAGGCCATGATTGGTAAGGGCCAATGGGAAATGTGGCCAGGACGCCGGGGTTACACCCCTATTATTTTCAAGAAACATCCCTGGAATTTTTAATGACCACAGAGAGTCAGGACCTTGGTTTTACGTCTCATCTGAAGGACGGTGCCTGTTTACAGTATAGTGTCCCGGTCACTATACTGGGACATTAGGACCCACAAGGACCGCAGGGTGAGCGCCCCTTGCTGGCCCCACTAGCACCTCTTCCTCTTCTGTTAATACAATGGCAAACATAATTGTGATTCTCTCAAAATAAAATAATCTTCAAACTGTATTCACATTTCTGATAATTGCACATATCAGAGTAGGTCAAATATTAATAATAATATTCATAATCAAATTTGAGTAATAATATGAATAAGCCTACAGACTATCTCCAAGATGCTCATAAAGAGCAGGGAAATTTAAAGATGCACTTAAACAGAAATGGCAATTGAGTATTTTACAAACATACAGCATTTAGAACAACTAAGTTGCACTTGTAGTGCACTTACTTCAGTTTAACTTTTCTAATGTACTGTAGCACAGGAACTGCATCTCCTTGCAGTAGGAGGGAAACTGGGTGTGGGCTTTTATTTCCTCTCTCCATTAATACACATTACCAATAGTCACTAATGCAGGTTTAGCTAAGTAATTTTTGGTTTTAATCTGCTCTTTAAAATATGAACATTTTAAAGTCACTGTCTAATATATTTCTATAATTAAAATCTTAAATAATTAAAAGTATTCCCTGCTACTTGAATGAAATGAATACATACTGTATATTATATAGACATATTTATTAATCTGATATATCACAGTATTAAATATTAACTTTATATTCATAATCTCTTAAACCCCATGGCGATAATGGGGACGTATCAGATGTTAAATTGAGGAAGGGAGACAATAGCCCCAACTCCCATCCCCAGAAAGTCTGAGAAAGATGTAATATCCAGTCAAAAGGTTGCAGTGTCAAGGAATTCAGCACATTTGTAAATTAATGTGTGTTTCGGACGTGTTTTCTTTCTTCTTTTTTTTCAGCATGGAATAAACCTATTACTTGTTCCTTTGCAGCCTACGCATGCTGACGCAGCTACCCACCTTAATATTATTGTAGTTTTTTCTTTCCTATTCCCACTTTTAGCATCTGTTTTTTCTTCTCCTTCTCCTTTGTTTGCTCTATTTTTTTACTAACAAATTCTCGAATAACTCTCAAACATGTCACATACGTTCACTCTGTCTGCTTGTATGTGTGCCTGTAAAAATAATTAAATTTCAAACGATAGAAGAGGTCAAAATTATATCAACTTGGACCTGTATATTATAAAACCAGTTTCAGAGTAAAATATTTCTGGAATATCAAATGTAGTAGTTTGACCACTGCATTCTGCAAGAAAAAGAAGACTGGACCCTGAAAGCAAAAATACAGGAACTACCAGTCATGTAGGCATGAGCTCAAAAACAGATCCAGCCATTCAGAATGCACACGGGATAATACAGTACTTTGCAGTGCAGGCGCTGCGTTTTACTGCACCTTTACAAAAATATTCAGTTAAAGGACTGCACTACTATGTAAAACCAACAGGTGGAGCAGTGAAAGCTGAACTTGGTGTGTAGAAACATTTGGTCTGTCGCCAGAAAATGCTTGATGACAATGCTGAGCGACAGTCTTTTCATTATAGAATTTAAGTTGTATAATGTTTAATGTTTCGACTTTTATCAATATTAAACTGTATAGTACAGTAGTTATTGTAACAGTAATATTAAAAAAACAAAATTACTCAGTTCAATATATGAAAAATAGTTTATTATTCTACTGTGGCTTGCTGTGAACAAATATAATTCATTCAGGCTTGCATCCGCATTGAGATAATCTATATTGTGCCTTAATGTAAATTTCAGTAATGAATAATCATGATAATTTAACCTAAAATTACTGTAGTGGCTTTAAAGCCTTTAAAGGTCCCATCGGGAATATACCTAATGTATATACAGTAACTGGTAGCTAAATATAAAAAATACAAAGTACTGTATAAACAGTATTCTACCGTCTGCATAAACATTTTATGCATCGAAGTCTCTACCTCAGAAACTTGGGGTGGTTATTTTGGAAAAGTTTTGATGTGCTTGTTCTAACTGTACAAAGTTTATATAATTCATAAAAACCTGTTTTATACTTTTTGAAGAATATGTAATAAGAACACTTGCCATTATTCTTGTAAAAAAGGTGCAATGCTGATTGAAATATTAATGTAAGCTTAGGTCCTGTTGTTGTTTTGTTCAGTTGAGCAGTTTGAAATGGTTTTGGTGGAGTTCTTTAGTTCAGCTGCTGGATAGGTTTATTGGGAGAACGGGACAGGGGGAGATCAGGAAGGCAGCAGGAGAGAACATTGAACAGCAAAGGTGGCTGTTCAGTAATAAAGTGCAAAAAGTATAAAGTTGCAAGAAAAAGTTTGTGAACCCTTTGAAAGTACCTGGATTTCTGCATTAATTACTCATAAAAATGTGGTCTGATCTTCAACTAAGTCACAATAATAGATGAACACAATCGTCTATTATTTAACTAATAGCACACTTACAATTGTACTTCTTCTTCTCAGTACTGAACACACGGGGGAACTCTGTTATGATTATGCTATAAATGAGTTCCTAAAGGCATACTGCTCAAGTTTAGAAATTATAAAACAAATAAACCTTTGATGTGTTTGCACGAGAGAAAAAAAGGTACCTTTAAGGAAGTTGTGTACTGTTTGCAAAGTATTTGATTTTTACAAACAGATAATTTTTCTTGAATAATTTAAAATCTGTTTCATCTGCAGCTTTCAATCAATTGAGCAGAAAGTCACCTTGCTCTTACAAGCGGCTCTGTTTGCAGAGTCTGTGTTAACACTCCACACCCTTTTGAATGAATTTGTATCACCTTTATCACCTATGTTTGTCCGGGGGGTGGGGGTTGGGAATAGTGATGGAGAATGAAATAAAAGCCCACCAGTACTTTCCCTTCCCCCTAGTGCGAGGGGATAATGTGCTGGCTGCATGAACCAATCCGTCCAGAGCTCTTTCTGTCCATCTTGGTCATGGTCTGGAGGTTCATTCATGTTATTATTAATATTAATATTTGATATGTACAATTATCAGAAATGTGAATATACAGTAGCTTGCGTAGTATTTTAGTGTGAGAGAATCACAATTATATTCGTCATTACATTAACAGTTACAACATATATCTCACACTTGAAAACACAGGGTTTTTATTGTACTGGGAGTGTGAAGACTGAGTGAGCACAGGAGCGCACAGTGAGATTGACACAATGAGATTACTGAGATGGATAATTTTAGTAAATATGTTGCCAAATGTCTGGATTTTCTGTTTCACAAGATAAAATTGTATCTAGCTGTGAATTAGCTTTGAGACGTTGCCCCTGTGAAGTTTTGGGAAAGGGGGGTAGTCGGCAGCATTCCTCACAGTGTAGTGCCCAAGGAGTGTTAGTTTTAATATAACAGTGCATTACTGTGATCTTGCAAGTACATTTTTTTAAACATTTGTAATAACTATTCTTGCAAATACATTTTGTATTGTTATTTAATTTATGTCTGCTTGTTAGTTTGTGGGCAAACGTTTGAGGTAAAAATTCTTCTATTTTAGTCATAGTCATCTGGCTGCCTGACTTGTTCCCGTTTTTAACCATTCTGTGTCAGAATTGCAGCGGGTGAGAGAGAAAAAAGTGAATCCTAGCTACAATGTATTTATGCTGTATATGTTTTGTGGTAAGGGGAAGGAAAACATGAGGATTTACTGTAAGTAATTAATGTAAGATTTATAGTCTAAATACGAACCTGAGAACAGAGTTAAAATCTCACCAAAAAGAGGAATGTTGGAAATGTGTAATTTCTCTGGAGCAGAAATACAAATATAAAATAAATGCTTTTTGACCTCTCAAATAAATTACAATCAAGGTTTCCAAAACAAACAAGAAAAACATTTTCAGAGAGCAACTACTTTGTGTTGACGTAAAATACGTAATTAGAAATTTGAGCAATCTAATTTTCTTATTCATTAAAATGTGAAATTTTACCTGCAGAAGAATGCACCAGAGACAGCACTAGCTATGCTTGTCATAGAAGTTCACTGTGTGAAGTTACACAGTATCTTTAGTCCCCTCTATTTTCAAATCTCTTTATCCACTACAGGGAAGCTGTAGCTTTTTCCAACAAGCAACAGGCGCAAGGCAGGATACTCCCTGGACATTACACTAGTGTCATGGCAGATACTCAGACACAAACACACACACTCACACCAAGAGGAAACCAGATTAACTGAGGAAACCCATGTGAACCCAAAGAGAACATACAGTACAAAGTCCACATACACATTACTTCAGGAATTGAACCTAGGGCACCAGCATTGTAAGACAGCAATGTTAACCTCTGTGCTACGATTAGAAATGGATAAGTAGTCATCTTTGTATTTGGTAGTAGTTCAGGTGGGTAGCTGCGTCAGCATGCGTAGGCTGCAAAGGAACAAGTAATAGGTTTATTCCTTTGTATTTGTTCATTCCTTTGTATTCCTTTGTATCTTTGTATTTGCATGCATTATTTAATTTTGAAAGCCACTGAGACATCAAGTGCTACTGTTGTATTTCTGAAAAAAGACACAAAAAGCATGCTAACCACTATGTCACTTTATTCTTTAGGTAATATATTTAATTTATATAAACAGTTACATTGTTTAACATCGTTACTAATTATTGTTTAGTTAGTACAATATTTAATTTTTTTTTATATTTTACCTTCATTTTTTATTTTATTATGTTTGTATTTTATTTATTTTCTAATAGATTTAACATATTTGAACAAAGTCTTGTAAATTAATATTTTTACAAGATGTGGAAGAAGTGCAACAATTTATTAAGGTGCAAATTGGAATATTAATTATTGATTTCCAATAGTTTATGCTAACACCTAACTTTCTTATTTAGATGTATATAAAATATTCAAGTAACTGTGACATAACATTCAGAAATATATAATCGAGAATAGTTTGTGGTGTTTGTGCAGATGTAACTTTTCTAAAATTTATAAAACATTTAAAACGATCAAAATGTATATTCTTTCCAAGTGTAATGTCATTAGGAAGTACAATAGGTGCATAGCGGTGGTTCTGTGTCTAAGGTTCAGCGCCTGTGGCTGTAGGGTTGTCGGTTTAAATCCTGTGGCCGGCAGAGGAATCCTACTCCGTTGTGCTCCTGAGCAAGGCCCTTAACCCCAACTGCTCCATATAAATGCCTGACTCTGCGCTCCGGCCCCAAGCTTCTCTATTCCCGTCTGTGTGTCTCATGGAGAGCAAGCTGGGGTATGCGAAAAGACAAATTCCTAATACAAGAAATTGTACATGGCTAATAAAGTGATCTTATCTTATCTAATAAATTCCTGCTTTGTTTAACGATGGTTTCAAAAATAAAAGTAACTGCTAAGAAAGATGTGTTAAATGATAATTAAAAGACTTGAAGTTAAACAAAATGATTTACATTGTTTGATTAGTTTAAAAGGCAGACGTTCTTGGTGCCCTTGGTGTGCCAGGCTTCTCTGACTGAGCTCAGTGGGCGGTGTGCTATTTTCTTAGTGACCTGCTGATCTGCTTCACACCACGGGAAGACTGGAGAATATGATTTTTTTCTGTACGAAATGCGTGTTGTGTTTACGAAATTAAACGTTTTAAATTAAAGGTTAAATTAAAAAGTAAACAAATATATACAGTTTACACAGAGATTCTAAGCTGTTCATGACGAAGAAAAATCACCAGATTAACTTGCATAAAAGTGGGTTTTAAACTATCTAAACACTTTTTCTTACGCAGGGGCATGTCACTGTTTCTTATTTTTGATTTTCTTTAAAAAAATAAAAGAATCAGTTACCCATCGTGCCATACAGTATAACAGGTACTGTATGTTACATTTTTTAAAGTTTTCAAGAGACTTCAGAACGCTTCGACTGATACATAAAAAAATTAGCATAATGTGTGCTGTTGTGAAAAAGCGATCACTCTGCTTTATATGGTCAGACGTTGCACATACAGTACATACATTTAATTCCATCCATTTTCTAATCTCTATCCAGTACATCTAAGCAAGCAATGGGTGCAGGACAGTTGAATAGTCATTTTCACATTATGAACTCCCTTATACTTGGGACCCGCATTATTCAAACTAAGGTTTCTAAAAATGCAACCAGGTTGTAGATTTTGTTTAAATAAAAGTAATAGTAATGCAATAAAAATTGTGATCTTTAAAATGCCTGTAGTCTGAAGGCTCTGTGTAATTTTTTAGCAAAGATATTGACATCTGAAACATCGTGTCTCATAAATACTATTTAAAATAGGCATTTTAATAAGAAAGTGAAGTTTATGAAACCGGAGAAAACAAATGACCCTGAACAAAATACAAGAAGTTTGAAATTATTATTTATTAATAATAAATTGTTAATTATTATTGTTAATAATGATCAGTTTCAGTGATCTTTTTAATACCACTTTGTTATTCTCAATTATAATTATAATACATATATATGATTACACTTTAAGGCTTGTTGTAAAGGCTTGTTTTTAATTGCCCTATGGCGATGAATAAAGTATTTTGAATTGAACAGAATTAAACTGGTTTTTACTCCCACTGTTGACAGTATTCACGTTTGCTCCTTCATGTCTTTTAACACAATATCATTTAACACATTGTGATCTATAAAAATAATAAAGCCATTTCGAATGGCTACATCTGTACATAGAAAGATGATACAGATGTGGTGCTTGTGCCATCTTCTGTTCAATTCTTGAATCACTGATTATTGTATGTAATAGAAAAACATATTTCTCCCTTTATGTATGAATAATAATACAGTGTAATGAAATATATCTTATTTTTTATTATGTATGCATAAAGAAGTGGAATTTTATGACTATTTTTTCTTTTATTGAATAAGGAACTTCAATGATCT
Source organism: Lepisosteus oculatus (assembly GCF_040954835.1). Taxonomy (NCBI): domain Eukaryota; kingdom Metazoa; phylum Chordata; class Actinopteri; order Semionotiformes; family Lepisosteidae; genus Lepisosteus; species Lepisosteus oculatus. The sequence goes on from NC_090700.1 coordinate 28,053,425, forward strand.
TAAGCAGATTGTTTTCCTGGAGTACACATGATAATAACTTAACTTTGAAAATTTAACCATGGTTTCACATACACAGTTTAATACTATTATTTAAATACTATTATTGGCTTGTCTAATGTACTAAAGAAAACAAGTCAATGTGTGTACATAGCTATTCCTGGTCTGTGTTAATACAAAGCTCACAGTGTATTAACAAATTGGTTCTTACTGTCTTATTTCTGCCTTTTAGTTCTGAGGGCATTGACTTGCTCTGCTCAAGAATCAGGTAAGGGAACATAAGAAGCACAGCATCATAAAATTCTAAAGCTTATCAGAGAAAAGGCAATGAGTGAGTTTGGAATGCATATTTTCCCATGAAAGTAATTTAAGCTCAGATATTACAGCAGTATGCTGCAACCATAGCTTAATTAGTCTATCTCTTCAAAGAAAACAGAGCACAGAGGGGGGAGAGAACATCTGAGAGTCCAGTGGGATGAGCTCAAGACTATCAGAAGTGTCTTGGAAGGCTAGCGGTCACCTGTCTAGGTTAGATATGTTTCAGACTAAGAACTCATGCATTGAATAGGGTCAAAGAGACAGTAGTCTTCTAAGACAAGCCATCATATCTCTTTCTGATTAGACTCTAGACTTTATATCAGACAGGGACATTGAGAAGTGAAGTAATACAGTAGCTACAGTAGATTGGTTGTTGGAGTGAGGCCTGCCAGTCATGTAGTCAAGAAGAAGGTAGAGCTGGCCTGGTCAAATGGTATTAACTGAGAAAGGTCTTGTACTGCTGCTACCTATCAGGTCCATATGACCTGATAGGGGTCCACAGATAGTTGCTGGGTATGGATATTGTAATAAATCCTGAGGGGATTTTATGTTCTCAAATAGGGGAAAATCAGAGACCATAGGTTCTATAGGTTTATAAAATACAGGAGGGAGTTTGAGTAGGAGAGAAGAAATAGGTTAGGTCTCAAGAAACATGCTTGAGGAGACTTGTCTTGGCTCTAAGAGTTGAGAGGCTACTGTAGGTTGTGGGATATTCAGGAAGCCAGAGATAAGCAGCTGGGTGCACGGAAGAGGGGGAGTGGTAGAGAAATTACCACTTTTGAAACAGGATAGACATTTTATTAACCAACAGTTTATTCACCTTTTCAGCAACTTAAAGGGAATTTCCAAAAGCCAGCCACCACTTTAAAGACAAACAATTCCTAAACAATTCAGCAGCTAAAGGAAAATATATATATATTAAGAATAATTGGTGTTTGTAACAGTTCTCACAAAATGTGAACATTTTGAACAAAAGCAAACAGGTGACAGGCAATTAACCAGTTACAAGGTATTATTATGAAATAAGATGTGTAGAGCACAGAGTGGCTAGGTATGCTGAGGTATGCTGAGAGCACTGATCTAGGTGTCTCCTTGAGCCATTCATTAAATCTGTATTTAATTCAATAAAGTTTTAAAGACATTGTTGCATCCTAGACTTGATGCTTAAGTATTCAGCTCCAGCTGCAATTCTATCAGTTTTCATGGGTATACTATTCCAGAGGGAGTGGCTACTTTTGGAAATGAGAGGGAATATAGCCAACAGTATTACTTTGATTTTCTGAAAGTAAATAAAGTAGTCACCACAATCTTTTGTCCACTTAGCAGTCCAAATGAAGCATGTTTCAGTTAAAGAGGAACTGGAAGAAACAGAAAGACTTCTGTTAAGTATATACAGTATTCTCTCAGGAGACATGGTGGAGTCATGGAATTCTGGTTTTGATCGGCACATTGACACCACTGATATATTTAATAATCTGCACCTGGTGACAATAATGACTCTTCTTCTTTAGGGAATCATGGTTAAATTTAGTGACCTGATATTTTGTATCATATCTCCTTTCCTTTTTCCTACTCTTTGCTTTACAGGATGTGTTTAGCAGAAATAATATAGTGTATATACAGTACAGTAGCATTCTGGCAAATGCAAATACATATGCTAAAATATTTATACAAATAAATAGTTATATTCTTATTTTATTTCTCAATTGAAAGTACTGTACTAATTGAAAAAATACTGGTTCATTTTAAACGATAAGATCTCATTGTTTACTTGGCCCGTAACCCCCTCAACCAGTCAGCTATTTAGACAATAAATGAATACTTAGAGATAATAGTGTTAACTGGACTGGCCAGTACCCCTGAAAGCCATTTACAGTACAGTATATACTGTATGATTTGAGATGATAGTAGGCCTTGGGACATGATGTTAGGATTATATAATAATACATTAAATATTAACATTGCAGTTAACAAAACTATTTATATGTTTGTTTGCTTCACTTAAAGTATGTGCATAGGAATGTGAACTATAGACTTAAACCAAAAAAAACAGGACAGACAGCCTTACACATCACTGCTTCTCATGTTGCCATTGTAATAGTGAGTTTCTGGCTCATAATAGGAGCAAGAGATATGTGATGTTTTAAAAAAGACTTTAAAATGTTTCCTGTATAGATTAAATATAGAAAAGGGTGAAAACATTTTCAATAATAATAATAATAATAATAAAATTAACTTCTTTTTCAGAAATCAATCATAAGCCCATCTTGACTCGTGAACCTTCCAGTAAAGACATATACACGGGAGACAGTGTCACCCTGACCTGTGCAATTGGGGAAGGTTCTGAAGGCTGGAATTATTTCCTGTACAAAGACACACAGGAACTGCCCACAAGTGACAGTGGAAGTACTGCTGGATGCAGTTATACCATCAGCTCTGCTGCTCTGTCACACAGTGGAGAGTACAGGTGTATCGCTCAGAATAGGAGTACAGGCTCTTATTCTGAATACAGTGATTCTTTAAAATTAAATATACATGGTAAGAATCTGTATAAATATTTAAATTTTATCTTCAATCTCTCGTAATGCTATAGAATAGAACTTCACTTCAGGCAGGAGAGCTTATGCAAATATATAGATATTCATTAAATATTCACATTTCTCTGTTAGGTGATTTGCGTTAGGCCTTGTTCTTAAGGTATCCCTGCCATCTTAGGGAATGTTTTGAAGCTTAGAGTGCTTGACAAGAAGTGGCCCCTACTGTACCTAGACAGAACGTCACCCCCTCCAACAGGAATAAAAACCTTTTGAGATAAAGAGGAGAACTGGACTAAAATGCAACAAGGCTGATTTCTGTTTAACTGAATATGGATTGACAAAGGATTCCTTTTTCTGTGTTCATTGGATGTGTTTTAGTACTGATTATCAAATGTGTTATAGATAATCATCCCATGTAGTGATAATTTGTGGAAAAACAAAGTAAACTCATATGTATGTGGAGAGTTGTTTTCAGGAAGGAAATGTTCGGCCAAATCATAATTTCTCTTTACATAAACATATAACTCCTGTACTCGAAATTGGACTGTTGTTTTATAAAATCACATATTGGTAAAAATAGGAACAATACATAAAACATCAAATTGTACATTTTAGTCTGAAACTGTAGCATTCTTTAATCTTTTTTAGATAGTACTGTATTGCATGGTCTTCATTGGAGCATTTTTACTGTAGATGAATCATCTGTAGTAATGTTTTATTTCATTCAGTAATGTTTCATCTATGAATTGGCTTCATTACTCTGCTCTCCTCCCCACTGATAGCTGATGTGTGGTGAGCGTTCTGGCGCACTATGGCTGCCGTCACATCATCCAGGTGGATGCTGCACATTGGTTTCTCCCATGGAGAAATATACACAGGAGACAGAATTACCCTGAAATGTGACACTGGGGGACGTTCTGTTGGCTGGAAGTATCTCTGGTATAAAGACACAGAGGGAGCAGTCCTGCTCAACAATGACAGCAGTAGGACTGATGGGTCCAGTTACACCATTAGCTCTGCTGCTCTGTCCCACAGTGGAGAGTACTGGTGTCGAGCTAGAAGGGGAAATGTGTTCTATTACACTTATCACAGTAATTCTCTGCATATAGAAATCATAGGTAACAAATTTAATTAATAAAATGATTCATCCTTACATCTTGATGTTATCTTAATGTTTGATACTGTGGATGTTATTTCAATATACAACTGCTTTATTTGGTAGTTTTAATCTTGTCTTATGTGCAGCTCGACCACAGGCAGCACTGACCTTGGAGTCTGGATGGACAGAGATATTCATAACAGAAAGTGTGACTATGAAGTGTGAGATTGAGGGGGAGTCTACTGAGTGGATTTATAAATGGTACAGAAATGGACAGCAGTTTCCTGTAGACAAAACAGTCCCCAGTAAGAGAAATGGAGACACATACACAATCTTCTCTGCTGAGCAGTCACACAGTGGCAAATATACATGTATAGGGGAAAACAGAAAAAACACACTTTTCTCTGAAACTAGCAATGCTTTTACAGTGAAGGTGTCCGGTAGGTATTTTCTGACACTGATTTATTTTATAACCAACTATGTTTGTGCTGTTGTGTTTGTTTTTTTTAACTAATACTCTGGCTTTCTTCAAGAAAATGCTGTATGAGATATAGTACTTGGGTCACTTGGATACTAACTACTTGACGGGTATTTTGTTTGGATATTTGTGATGTTTTTTTATGCAATCTGCATGTTCATATACTATATGATCCATAAAACCGTTGACAATATAAAAGACTTTTGAGATTAAAAATTTAAATTTTTAGGTTTACATTTGAAGTTCTAAACCTAAAAATCCTACAGTCCTAAAGTAAAAATGAATATAAGTGATATTTTGTCCTGTGTTCATGCATTACTTTAGTGCCCTGTGTTTCTCTGCCAGAGAAAGAAAAAGAAAAAAAAAACACATGGACAGTAAGCTGTTCGGGGACTTTTTTTTGCATTTAGACAAAAAAAAAACCCACATGTACTATAAAATCTGTATTAACATTAAAAAACACCTTTTCTGACTCTCTAATTATTCACAGCCCTACCTAAACCTGTACTGACTCTGGAGTCTGGGTGGACAGAGATATTCACCACAGAAAAAGTGACTCTGAAGTGTACAATTAATATGGATTCTGCTGAATGGATATATAAATGGTACAGAGAGGGACAGGAGCTTTCTTTAGACAAGGCCGGTTCCAGCAGTAGGAACAGAAACAGATACACAATCCCCTCTGCTGCTCAGTCAGACAGTGGAAAATATACCTGTAGAGGTCAACATAGAAGAAAATCACTTCCCTCTGAAAGCAGTGATGCTGTTACACTGCAGGTGTCTGGTAAGTATTTCTGACACCTATTCATTCTGTTATCCATCTCCCTAACTTGAAAGTGCTGAAATTTCAGTGTTTTTTCTGTTTGATTTCCCAAGTTAATCCCTGTATTTTCATACTTAATTTAAAAATGCCCTCCTGTTTTGCCATTCAGAATACACATTTCCTAGGAATAACAACACAATCACAAATTTGCCTCAACCTGCTTGACTGAGGATCAGCCCCCTGGCCATAGGATGAAGAGACTGGGCCCCTCATGTAGAGTGAGAAGTTAACAAGGGGTAGCTGCAAAGGTGGAGATACGGAGGAGAAGTGATGAAAAAAGGGAGAGAGCAGGATTATGTATGGCATATAGAGTTTATATGAGTAAATTACTTCTGGAATTATTTTAAAATCCTGACAGCGGAGGTTAATTTTATTTGGCTGTTGTTATACTTCACAAATGTTTGTTATCAACTCCATTTTAAGCAACAATGTCTAAAGTCTTTATTAACTGTTCTGTAAGGGATGAAGATTGATTATAAAATGGAGCTACAGTATTTTGGCCTATTGCATTGTTTGTAGTATTGTTTCATACTGAAATACTGTATTGAAGCACAGGAAACAATATAGGGAGTATGTTTCTTTTAACTCATTTTGTTTCCTTTATTTTTTATTTTATTCTGGTTTAAAGGATTATAGAAGTGCCCTTGTGTCCTGAGCAAAGATTAACTTTAAAACATTCAATTTATGTTTGTTTTTCATTTTTTACTTTCACATTTAAGAGAGCAGAATTTAAAATCCAAGGAAGTTATATTCAAACTTTTCAATGCGTTAGTAAGACCTTAAATTGGAATATTGTGTTCAATCTTGGTCATCATATCACATAAACACACTGAACCTTTAGAGAAAGATCATCATGAGTAACAGTAATAATTGCTTGGACAGATTGCCTTATACAGATATTACAAAACAACTTGAACTCTTAGGTCTAGAACGAATGCATTTGAGAGGAATTTAATCTAAGAATATGAAAAATGAAATGTGTCATTGAATGTTTTCTCTCCCCTCTCACTAGTCATTTGCTTCTCATATAACCTGCTTGCTCATAAAATATGTTATAACCAAAACCACACTAAATAAAAACACTTTAAAAGGTAAAATGTTTAAGATTAGAAATGAAATTAATATATTACTGTAATATTTTCAATTTAGTAGTTGGCATTTAATCCTGAGTTCCTGCATATCTTCAGTGGTCCCCAAAAGAGGAGAGAAAGAATAGGAATTTATGTTGGATATTTAGGTGGCTATGGAGTGTGTTCTAGGATTTCTTTACATTATGGCAAGATAAAACTCCAGTGCACTGAATTACAACTTAAACATCTATCTTGTCTCATATCTACATAACTCAACATTTCTGACCCTCTAATATTCACAGCTCTACCTAAACCTGTGCTGACGTTGGAGTCTGGATGGACAGATATATTCACCACAGAGAAAGTGACTCTGAAGTGTGCGATTCAGATGGATTCTGCTGAGTGGATCTATAAATGGTACAGAGATGGACAGGAGCTTCCTGTAAACAAGGCCAGTTTCAGCAACAGTAACAGAAACAGATACACAATCTCCTCTGCTGCTCAGTCAGACAGTGGAAAATATACCTGTAGAGGTCAACATAGAAGAAAATCACTTCCCTCTGAAAGCAGTGATGCTGTGACACTGCAGGTGTCTGGTAAGTATTTCTGACACATATTCATTCTAACTGTTATCCAACTACCCAAAATAAAGTTGCTGAAATATCAGCTTCTCCATTTTATTTTTAAAAAATGAACACTGTACTTCCATACTCAATTTAAAAATATCTTCAAGTTTTGCAACAATAGTGTAACGAACAGTTCTTTCCGGACCCTATGCGGACGACACAATCAGAAGAAGTGGGGAAACACTAGGAAAACATCATGCAGGAAAACGGGGCTGAAAACAGGGGGGGTGTCCAAAGTGCGCTGGTGCACGGGGGAGGTGTGGCCAAGGCAAACAATCCATTTTTAACATGCAGTAGAGTAGAATTTAAAATTAAGTTAAGTTATTTTAAGGCTTTGTAATACATTAGTAAGGTCATAAAGACCATTTGGCAGCTTTACAGAACGTTCAGAGATGAATGATTTAAATGATATGAAGCTTATATACAGTGGACTAGACTTATTGTATACTAATGTCTTTTCAGCAAAAACATAGCAATAACTGATTAACTTCTGTTTCAGATACAAAACCAAAGCCCACCCTGACCCTGGACCTCGTCTATGGAGAAATATACACAGGAGATAGAATTACCCTGATATGTGATGCTGGGGGACATTCTGTTGGCTGGAAGTATCTCTGGTATAAAGACACACAGGGAGCAGTCCTACTCAACACTGACAGCAGTAGGACTGATGGGTCCAGTTACACCATTAGCTCTGCTGCTCTGTCCCACAGTGGAGAGTACTGGTGTCGAGCTAGAAGGGGAAAAGTGTTCTATTACACTGATCACAGTGATTCTCTGCATATAGAAATCATAGGTAACAAATTTAATTAATAAAATGATTCATCCTTACATCTTGGTGTTATCTTAATGTTTGATACTGTGGATGTTATTTCAATACACAACTGCTTTATTTGGTAGTTTCAATCTTGTCTTATGTGCAGCTCGACCACAGGCAGCACTGACCATGGAGTCTGGATGGACAGAGATATTCATAACAGAAAGTGTGACGATGAGATGTGAGATTGAGACGGGCTCTGCTAACTGGAGCTATAAATGGTACAGAAATGGACAGCAGTTTCCTGTAGACAAAACAGTCCCCAGTAAGGGAAATGGAGACACATGCACAATCCTCTCTGCTGCTCAGTTACATAATGGGCAATATACCTGTAGAGGAGAAAGTAATTTTAATCCATTTTACTCCAACAACAGTAATTCTGTGATACTGAAGGTATTTGGTAAGTATTATCTAATACTGCATAATTCTAACTGTGATATTTTTTCTTATAACAAAAGTAATGATGATATCTCTTCAAGTTCTTCTTGCTAGACCACTTTTCTAATTGTATTCCTTTCATAAGAACATAAGACTTTATAAAATGCTATAAATGAAAGGGAAGTAATCACCCTATTTTTCTTCTTGAAGGAATCTTAACCTGGTGTTAATAACATTGTATTAGAACAATGTGGTTGAGACAGAACACATTATTTAACTTTTGTGTTTCAGAAACAAAGCCAAGGCCAATTATGACACAGGAACTCCCCATTGGAGAGATATACACAGGAGATAGGGTCACCCTGACCTGTGGGCTTGTGGGAAATTCTGCTGGATGGGAGTATCTCTGGTACGAAGATAGACAAGGACTAGTTCTCCTCAACACAGACAGCAGCAGGACTGATGGGTCCAGTTACACCATTGAGTCTGCTACTATATCCAACAGTGGAGAGTACAGGTGTCAAGCCAGAAGGGGGACTGTGCCCTTTCATTCTCAAAGCAGTGATACTCTTACATTAAACATATCAGGTATGGTACTGAAATATTTTGATTTACTTTTGAAATCAGATTTTTCTTTGTCAAAGGAGAACATAAAGAACTTCATTCTGTCATGATTTGAACCCCTTCCCCTTAAGGGCGCTCCAGCTCTTTCACATTTTACCTGATCTCCTGCACCTGCCTCCTGTTCCAGTCTCCCCTTAAAAGCCAGAGGTTCCCACTATTCCGGGCTCAGAATTGGAAGATGGACGCCACAAGGCTTGCCTATTTTCCGGGTTGTCTGAAGGCAGGCCTTTTCCCCGGTGTCCTGACCGTCTGCGTCCAGGGCTTGGAGCGCCTGGCCCTGTTACCCTATTTTATTCCCCCGACCCTTCGTCGGATCCTGTTCCGGCTTTTAACTTCATTTGTCTTTGTCATGGATGGACCACCCGGCTCTGGTAATTTGCCTCCCTATGAATTTCCCTAAGAGAACCTCTTTGGACTGTTTGCCTGGACCACGCCCCCCTCGAGCATCTTCATCGTGCTCCCCTGTTCATCTACCAGCCCTGTTTCTAGTCTCGTCCCTGTGTCTTTTCACTCCATTCTGGATTGGGCTGTCTGCAAAGACGCGACGTAACGCATTCCAATCACTTAGCATGAAGGAATATGTTTTAACATAGTTATGGTGATGTGAATTCATACAAATGTACAAGTTTAAAACAATATTTTTTTCCATCTTATTGTAGTAGAGGCTCGACCTCAGGCTGTGCTCATCCTGGAGACTGTATGGACAGAGATTTTCACTACAAACTATGTGACAATAAAATGTGAAGTTAAGGACAGCTCTCTTGAGTGGAACTACACATGGTACAGAGATGGACAGGAGGTTCCACAAAATGCAAGTGACTTTGGTAGAGGATATGCAGAGAGATTCACATTTAATTCTGCAACTGAATCACAGAGATCTAATTTCAGCTGCAGAGGGAAGAGGGAAATGAAACCCACCTACTCCTTTGAGAGTGATGTTCTTATACCCAAGGATATCAGTGAGTCATCTTTTTTTCCTTTTAAATAAATACAATAATAAATAGCAACAATAATTTTCCTTGTATGCTAATATAATAATTAAACTCAAGTCAAATAACATAAGTATATACTTTAGACTTACACAAATGATAAAAGTGTCATCAAAACAGATAATTAAACCATAGTATTTTCAGCATGAATATTGTAAAAACATTACATATACAGTATAGTGTTGGGTATGATCTTCATGAGCATTAACACAACATTTACCTTATCGACCTTTGTAGGTCAGGACTGTGAGTTAGACTTTCCTCTGGAACTGGGAGGTCAGCAATCTGATTTTGACCCTGCATTGTGGTACTGTAGCTGTATAATGTAGATCATTAATTACAGTAACACCTAACAGTGAAGCACTAACCGGGCATTTGCTGTTCTCCTGTCCTAACTGAGGGTTGTTGACCTCTTCTGTTTTACTCAGAATAGCCTCAGTGGTAGAAGAATTTGAGGTGGTCACTTTAGTAAGGTCAGATCACAGATCAATGGCCAGTGTTACACGAGCACCTGCTTGTTCAACTGTCTATAATCAATTATCAACCCATTGGGTTTCAGCACTGGAAGGTGTGGGAACTTACAATATGAGTGATTTACCAATGAAATTCATTCACTCACTCATAAGTTATTGTTCTGTGAGAGAGTGCAGTGTGTCTGTGATTGAGTCACGCATAGCAGAAGAAATATTGTACTGCTTCTCAACAGCTGGCTGGGATTCAGGAACTGTGGTGTCACGCTCACTACACCTAGAGGGTGCTCTATTTTCCTTCTATTCCTAGTTCCCTGTGATTATTCATGTCTTTCTGGTGTGTCTTGTTGTGTAGCCTATTTATTTCCTGCTTCTGCTCTGCCACTTGCTCAGCATTGATTTTCAGTATCTGCCCTGAGACCCGCCTAGCACCAGGTCACTCCTGTCTTTGGGCTGAGGGCATCGGTTTCTATACAGCTTCTCCTGAACAGCTGAGCCCGGGCTAACCCCCGTCTCGTCGCTACGCCTAGGGTCTTAATGGCTCTCCTGTCTCTCTACGGTTCGTCCTTTCGGACATACGTGACAGTGGTGCTATACACAGTGTGCAGTTCAGTTAGGCTGCAATCACAAGCCTCCTTTGTGAAAACATCTTGGAAACCTTGAAAGTTTAGAAATTCAGTTTCCAGAGATTAGATTTGTGTAGCTATTTTATCTGCTCTATTTGTTCTATTTATCTGCTTTACACAACTGTCTGGTAGTTGTATAGCTGCTGCATCTACCCTGAAGTCTGTGGAAAGCTTTTCCTGAGCACCTGTGTGAGCTGCACTCTTATCATTAAGGTGCACTCTGCCTAACCCAGGTTTGAAGAAACCCTTTACCAGTAGGACAGTTGTCATCCACTTGGACTTAGAGTGGTACCTGTTCGCTACCCCCTTTTTTCACCGGGGGACTGGGAAACTTGTGAAGCTGGAGTAGTGACTTAATGGTTAGAGCATTTGGCAGACCCATTCTGTGTGAGTAGAGACCCTGCCATGCCCTCTTCGCTCTGTGCCAGCAATTAGAGGACTTGATCCTTCTGTTCAGGTTAAGGGTGCTGCAGACCATCAGGTTTGATGTTACAACCTGTGTTGACGGATGAGAAAATACTGTTCTGCCTGCTTACTCGGTCCCCTGCTCTATTTGAGGTAGAGAGCGACATCTGCAGTTAATGTGGGGACCACCATGTCACCCTCATTTACTACCTAGTGGGTCTGAGGAACAGTTTTCCCTATGATGTTTCTCTAGGTCATCATGCAGGGAGTTGTCACCTTGGCCTCACATGTGTCTGTAACATGTGGCTTATGGTATCCAACAGGACGCTAGGTCTCAATATCAGGTCTGCACCTACTTGGGCTGGGTGAGACAGCTGGGGTGCTACCGGAGGGTAGTGAACTAACTGGTTCTCACTGATATGGCTAGAAACTGAGAAGGTTCCATAGATCCATATTGGTTTGTTAGCAGACAGTTTGTTAGTAGTCTCATTGGAGCATGGTTTCAGGACAGGTGTTCAATGAATTGGTCACTAGCATCTGATTTATTCAGAACTTTCAGTCCCTGCACATCAGGGAGGCAAAAACAAACTATTATTATTTATTTCTCCAGAAGTGTCAGCTTGAAGCTAAACAGCATTTACTAAGTCTGGCATCTTTTACTTGACTTCTGCATATTAATTCTTCCCTTTTTCCAGTGTAAAACAACTCTGGCAGACTTGACCTGAGCCCACCACTATAGCTGGTGGCAATCCAGTAAAGGTGGCAGCCTATATAGCCCATTCTGTCCAATAAGCATAGGCTCTGAAAATCTGGAAATATACAGTAGATGGGATGTTTTACAATTTCTTTGCCAAATTTTAAACTTTTACCCTGTGTGTTATTCTGGAAGTGTCTTACATGCTATTAGTAGTTGTTATATTACAAGTTTCCACTTTGAGAAAGTTTCCAAAATGTTGTATGCTTTGTTTAATCTTTGTGAACTGGCTGGATGAGACTAAACATACTGCAGTCCTGGTGTCTAGCAATGCTTTACAGTGCGTAGTATTTTTAATGGTGACATTGACATATAAGTGATTTGCTTAGCTTTTCTGTACCAAACTGCCTAGAGCCAATTTGAAGACAGTTTTCTTTTCACTGAACTTGGGTTGGTGTGTGTCCAAAGTTCCAAGCTGCGATCTACATGCCTCACCCTTCCTGGGGTTCTCCCACCCAATCAGATGGGATGTCAGTGTTACAGATTCGGTCAGTGAAACCAAGTAGTGAACCCACTTGCGGGAGCCGACAGAGACGAGTCGTGATCCTAATACCATAGCTGAAGGAGAGAGCCGAGAGTCCAAGGGAAGCCAGTGATCCAAACCGAGAGGAAATAGCCAAAGCCAAACAGTAATCCAAAACTGTAGATGAAGGGGAGAGCCGAGAATCCAAGGGAAGCCAGAGAACCAAACTAGAAGAAAGCAACCGAAGCCGAGCCGTAATCCAATAGAGGTAGTAAAAGGGGAACAACCAAAGTCGGAACCAGAACAGTACGAGGAGGTTGAAGGCGTAGCGCAACTAAGAAGCTCGAAAGGGAAACCAATACTGAGCGAGGAGGTAGGGAAAGACTAATGCTTAAATACCAGATGAGACGGAGGTGTGGTGGTGAACGCGTACCGTGATAGGTGGACTGATGAACTAAGGCTACGCCTTCTTCTGCCTCTTTCGTTGCCGAGAGGCAGGGATCGTAACAGTCAGAGGAGGAGGAAGAAGGTCCTGACTTGTTGACACATGTGTGGGGCATGCACTGCAATGCCGAGGGAGTGGCCCTGACCTAATTCACACTACCAGGAGCCAAGCGAGTGGCATTGGAGTCTCCTTGGTTACTCCTAGGCTTGGATGTCGTGCGGGGCTCTGTCAATATTGACCGCTGCATGGTTAACCCTACTTTGATGGCTTTTACCCACCTCAGGGCTAAATCGGCCAGGGTTGCTTTTATAGCATGAATATGCTTTTTGCGCCATATTTCTGATAGCCGATGATCTCATTGTCTTTGCATCTGCATGCAGTACAATCGTGTCTCTGACCGATGGGTGAAGGATTTGCAATGAATAAACTATTAAAGTTAACATCCTCATCAGATTCCTGATAAGTCTGCCATGCAAAGTACATCAACCTAAATGTTTCGCAAAATACAAGAGGAGACTTGGTTTTCACCTGTGGTTCTGGGAAGAAATCAGCTTGGAGACTTGATGGAGCCCATCGACACTATATATTATTAAATGTACATAATTGATAAAGTTTTACAACATCTTTTATCGGAGGGGCCTTTTTAGCTGCATCCCTCTGCATTTGGAGAGAGGCACCAGCTACTTGGTCAAGACACACCAAGATTATTAGATATATTTAATAACTTTAATAACATTTAATTCTAAATGAAGTCTGGTCTCTACACATTATAACTCATCTGTAATTCGGTAAACAATGTTTTGTGGCATTGCACCGTAACTGCTTGAGAATGTAAGAGGGCTGATTTAAATATACTGTACCTCTCTTGCCCCTTACTTGGATAGCTTTCTGGGATATGAAAGCATTTCCAGGAGAATGCTTACATTAATAATAATAATAATTATTATTTACACTTACTGTATATAGAGCTTTTTCTGGACACTCCACTCAAAGTGCTTAACAAGTAATGGGGACTCCCCTCCACCACCACCAATGTGCAGCATCCACCTGGATGATGCAACGGCACCCATAGTGCACCAGAATGCTCACCACACATCAGCTATCAGTGGGGAGGAGAGCAATTCATAGATGGGGATTATTAGGAGGCCATGATAGGTAAGGGCCAATGGGAAATTCGGCCAGGACGCCGGGGTTACACCCCTATTCTTTTCGAGAAACACCCTGAGATTTTTAATGACCACAGAGAATCAGGACCTCAGTTTTACGTCTCATCCGAAGGACGGCGCCTGTTTACGGTATAGTGTCCTCGTCACTATACTGGGGCATTAGGACCCACATGGACTGCAGGGTGAGCGCCCCCTGCCGGCCCCATTAACACCTCTTCCAGCAGCAACCTTAGTTTTTCCCAGGAGGTCTCCAATCCAAGTACTGACCAGGCTCACACCTGCTTAGCTTCAGTGGGTTCCCAGTTGTGAGTTACAGGGTGATATGGCTGCTGCCATTAGATCGTTTGCATGTAAATGTAACAAGATACAAAGTCCATGTTTATTTATGAGATTTCTTGGTTAATTGAAAACATGTTAAATCAAAGTCAATGCATAGGTGATGAAAAAGCAAACTGATTGCAAATTAAAATGAGATAAAATATAATGTTCCTTTCCCTAAATGTTTGTACTATAAGTGCATTATGATATTTGAACCATAATACAATCTAAAATGTATATTTCTCCTTTTGTCTTTCTTCTTGCAGTTCAGAAATGGAAGGTCATTGTGGGTTTTTCTTGTACTCTGAGTCTGATTGTGTTTCTTGTAGTCTTGTTCTTGTTTTGTATGAGGATCTGCAAAACATCAGGTGAGATCTGATGAAAATTCAAATTACATCTGTGGCATTGTTTGCATTATCCAATTTATTTTTTTGTACTGAATTTGAACAATGACAGCTGTTGAGTTTTGAAGATACTCTACCTGCATCAATTTGTCTTAGTGTTTCTTCTGTGGTCTGTTGATACAGTACTTATATATCTGCTTAAAATAGACACTAACTACTATATATTAAACATTATATTTAATGTTTTTGACTTGCTGTTTTCTCTACCTTTTCTGTTTCATTGTATGTTGTTAATTTTCACAGGTCAGAGCACTAAAAATCAAGAAGATATGTTTATTTCAATGAACGACCAAAAATCCCAAAACTCAGGTAAAAAATAATGTTTCGGTCTACTCCATGATCCATTATTCACTCTCTTTGACTTGTCCAATAATGTCTTCTCTACTCCAGGTAATCCCATAATTCAGAATCTTTACAAAATAAAAGACTGTTCTCTTGAAAACATATATGCAGGTAAGTAAAAAATTCAGCACTGTTTCTCAGTTCGTCATGAACATGTTCAGAAAAAAACAAGTTAATCTATTCATTTATTATTTCTGTGTGAATCCTCACACTCTAAGATAATTACAAGACTCATTCACCCTACAAAAGCATTTGTAGAAATAATTAAATAAACCTGTAGCATTAGACATATTATGTAATCTAGGATTTTACTTATTAAAATGTGTGCTTAACTTAATATGAAACCATAGATAGTTTTTAAGAAATCAAATTAATCTGACAGCATTTAAGCATTTTTTTCAGATGTATTACTCTTTCTTTTTCTCTTCCTTTCTAGTACACTTACTATATTTCACGTTTCTTATTTTCATATCCTTTAGGAAACTCTATGGAAGAGACTACCAGTTTAAAGTTTCTCAACAAAGATACTAGTGAGTCTATGAGACAACCCCTCCATGTAATATCATGTAATTATTTGTTTCAACCATCTGTGATCTGTCTGCTTTCAAATATGTTTTTTACTATGTCATTGATTCTCAGGCAGCAGGTGTGATTTGCTTATTTGTTGTATTTTATTATGTTTTTGTTTGTATATGATTATTATTGTCCTCATTTAAAATTCAAAAACATATGTGTCTGAATATTAACGAGCTCTTTCTGCAGTCAAAAGATGGGTGTTACTGGTCAATGTTATCAATGACTAATGAGGAGAAAACTGCTGTACATGGTGAAAAATTTGAAAGCTCTTTCCACCCTAACCTAGAAGGATGTTCATTGTAGTTTTCATATACAGTATGAATTTGAATTGCCCAAGGTAAGGGTTTCTGCTAAGCAAACAAATAAAACGTATTTATGCTTGCAGGTCAACTCACAGAAAAAAATATAGGTATACTCTCTTCTTTTAAAGGTAAGTGCCCCTTTTCTCTCCGTCAAAAAAATAACAAATTGCTATTTACATAAACCATATTGTTATTTACATGTCATCAGTTCATTTAGTTGACAGTTCCTAGGTGCACCGGGTTAGAAATAACATGAAAGCATTATATTAGATTTTCATCTTTAACAGTTAAATGTCTGCAGTAGAGCTCTTAACAATACAAATGTGAGCTATTACAAATGTTAAATAGGTTTTAAAATTGAAAGAGAAAACTAAATAATATATTATTAAAGTTTGTTTTTGCAGCTTAGTGTATGTAGTATTTATTGGTGAGAAAAAATTGGAGTTTCTCTTATTTACAAGTTCCTCTTCACAAGTCATTTCATGAAAGGCTTGTCAGTGATGCCTTTTATGGAATTCTTCTAAGCTGTTCTGAACGTTTGAGTTTCTATCAGCACAGAGAAAACTTTCCCTATTTTGAGGGAAAAAGACCCTTTAAATCACTACCTGTCATGAACCTCTCCAGAGGTCTCACCCTTACTTTCTGTCTATAACTAGATCTTAATATTCACTGCTTGTATTCCTTTTACTCAAACTGACTTTCCACTGGTACTAACACCACTTTATACAACCACTAGCCCAGCCAGCTTTAGCTATGGTAAATGAATTCTATTTAGTTGTTAATTTGTTTGGCACAGCAGTCTTTACTGAATCCAAATCACTAAATTTAATCTATTGAGCGTGGCCACTGAGGTTATGGAGTTCAGGACTTAATCCAAACCTAATCCACTTTAAGAACGCTTACAGTTACCAATGGGTACAACCTATGGTTTTAGATTTTTCTTACCAGAGTTCTTGTGATAATAGCTCTCACTTTGTGATGCTCACTCAAACCACGATACCAGATACCAGTTCTCTTTCGGTGTACAGTGTAGAAAATTAACCATTGATAAAGACAACACTTCTCCACATACAGTAGTAGTGCTGTAGAATTAAAGCATTCAGATAAAGTAAAATAATCTTTCTGTTGTATTGAATTTGGTAAGTATGATGAACTTCCAATAAACAAAATGCAATGGAATTCTGACACAAACTAGGACCTCATAAACTGGGTCAATTATGACACCCTCAGTAATGAACTGTCCATATACATACCTCTTTTTCTACCATTCCCAGAAGGGTATTGGGTAAGGAAGAAAACTACATTACCTCACAACCAATAACTGCTTGTGATGACTTGTCTTAAAAGATACTGCACAGCAACTGGGATTTGCTTTCTCATTCTCTTAACGTCTGATATCTCACAGCAAAAAGAATCCTATAATTTTTACTATTGTTGTCAGATTGGCAACTCAAACAGCTTAGCCTCAAGTGATTGCCAGACTGAGAAAGACTGGCATAAACCAGAACTCTGCCAAAGAGTTTGTCTGCAACAAGAGAAGTTTGGACAAGCTTTGAATTGTCATTTTGCCTGATCAACAAAATAATAAAATTGGATATTTGTCAACACCACTGAGTAGCTACTGGCTATTCATCATAACAGCAACAACCATGAGTACCAGACTAACTCATTCCTTACTTGTGAATAGACCTCAGAGACTCTTTGCATTCCAGGAAGCTGACTGCAGGAAGTAGCAAAGTAGGAAATACTTTCTTTTGTATGTGCCACTGGACTTCATTGCCACAGAGCCAACAAAGATTGGACTGTTGTGACTTGATCCAGTATTCCACTCTCTCTAGGACATTCAAATACAGTCTTACAAAAAAATGCCCAGCTATTTATAGGAGACTAGGAGACTGCTTCAGAGAACATGTTAGGGCTGTGAAGATTAAAGATTATTCCAAGCACATAGTTTCTCATTTCACCTCAGACAGCCATGATCACACTGATCTGTCTCTGTTCTCAAAGAAGGGTTTCTCAACTCCCACAGCAGAAAGACAACAGAAACTAAACTCATCCTGAAACTACTGTAGGTTCACACCTTCCCCCTTCTCTCCGTGATAGACTTATTTTCGTGTAATCATCTTTATTCTCATGCGGGTTCTGACTTCACAACTTTCTCCACCCCTCTCCACTTTGCAATTTCTGACTGGCCTCTCTTCCTTACCCCTCTCCATCCTCCTACGCTTTTCCAGCTTTTGTTCTCCTGTGCCATTTTAATCTTTGCCGTCTACCCTGTGTAGCGGCAAGGCTTATTAATAAGGCAGATTTAAGTGTTTCTGAGCTTCCCAAATGAGGCCCCATTTCTCTGTTCATCTCTGTGGTGCAGCCCCAGAGAAACCATTCATGCAAGATGTTTTCTTTTGATAAGGACAGCTCCCAAAGGGGGATGCACTTAGCTAAGCCTGGCTATCATGATCAATGGTCATCCATTGGCGCCTATCTGTCTAGGGAGTGCCAGTTGGACATCTGGACTGCATTACTAAGTGTCAGGAGTAAGTGACTCATATCTCACCTTGATCAACCAATCAGGGACTGGTAGGGCCGAGTAACCCACGTGGGACTCTGATGCCCATGGAACTTTCAGCCAATCAATGAGCTGAAGTTCCTCCAGGTAAAAACAGGCAACACAGAGAGCCTGAGAGATTAAGATTCAGATTGAGATTCAGATTCAACAAGATTCAGAAGGGATTCTGGAGAGGATTCTGTGGACTTTTCTAAAGGGAATTCAAAGGAGAATTCCAGGGCAGGACGGCCCAGGAGCAGAAGGCTCCCAAGGGCAGGACATTCTCTCAGCGCGCCTCCTGACCATCCTGAGACTCAGCCCGGACAACCACGGAACGGCCGGTGTGTCCGAGTGCCAGAACTTTCCTTTGTTCTAAGAGTCTAGAGCGGAGGTTGCCAGAGAATAACCAGAGGATCCACCCGAGGTTAGCACCAGCAGCAGGCCTCGTGAACAGGTCGGAACTGTGGACAGCTGAATCACTATTCAGAACTAGCTCTTCATCAGGAACGAACCGGTCCTCTTCCTGACTTGCTGGGACCCACAGTCATCTTTTCTCCTGTGCACAAACTTTGCTAGTTAAAGCCAACAATGAGCATCAGCAGCGCACCGTCGCAAGCCGCACAGCACAGCCTGGCACGGAGCCAGAGAGCGCGGATTGGACAGCAACAGCCTCTTGTAATCCCTGAATAATGGATCAGCAATTTTTATGTATCATGGCATATTGCATCATATATAGTCACTTTTCTCTTGATTAATTTTGCACATTTAATTATTCAATTAAAGAAAATTCTGATCTGTTTCCTTTGAATTTTATGTCACCATTTATGATGATTTATTCATACTTCCCATGAAGTATTCACAGAATTTATTGTTCTAATTTCTAATTGTTTTCTTTCATTATGACAGCAGTCTTTTAATGCATTGTTCCAATTAAATATAAAATCCTTCTACATTGTCCTGATGAAGAAAATGATGTGTTGACAGAGTTGCATTTTCAAGCACTATTTTTCTTAACTTACATTTCTATTTTTAAGCTACCTGCATGTAACTGCCTGCACTTGTACTGTATATTGTGGGTGTGTTTTATATCTCAGTTTGAAACAATGGACGCTATTTTTAGTTTTTGGTCTTTCAGTGCTGGTCAGAACAGACCAGTACTATAAACTGCTGATTATCACAGCTAGTCTGTGCAATTAAAATTGTTCAGATTTGGTTCTTGTGTTTTAGATTGAATTTATACTTAGTGTCCAAGCATTAAGGAGTGTTTTGTATATTTCACATTTTGTACATCCCAGACTCTGCTCAACCCTTCATGCCCATGGGATATTATATTTTCTTACCCAGTGGCTGATATAATCATTTCAACAGTCATTATAATATATATATATATTATATTATATATTATTTTTATATGTTAAAATCATATCTGCACTCAATTAACATTTTTATTAAAAATCAACAATACATTCATTGCAGTTTAACAATATGTTTTCATCTCTTTCCGGCCTAAACCACATTGGTTTTACTCAAAGCAGTCCTTCAGAATCAGCAACAATTTGAACCTAAGTAAAAAAAGTACAAAAATCATCTTTTACACTGCAATAGACTAGATACAGTCAGTATACATTCATAAACCTGATAGCAGATTGAAAATTGAATATATGGAGATACAACAAAATGCCCTTTCATTCAGACTGCATGTTCCTCAGAGCAGCAGAATATTTACACGAAATGTGGGTGTAATTCTCATCAAAGCATGCATCTGGTTGGGCCCTATGTATAGCAGCTTCCAGTATATCACTTCTGTACTAACCAGAAACCACCTAAAACTCTCTTGTCCATTGATACACTCAGAATGCATTGTGAACCTCCCAAGACAAGTTTTGTTTGTGTTCTGTAACAGAATAGTTTTAGAAAGATGTACTCTCTGATAAGACTGGTTTGGCAATGGCTCTAAGCCCCAGATGCCACTGTACTGTAACTGCTCCATCTCAGTGATGACTTTCCAATTGCTACAAACCTTTTTATCGAAGCTAGTTGCATTGATTTTCTGAAATCTGTTTTATGAAAAACACAGTTACATTATAGTATATATACAGTATATTGCTACCACATGAACTGTGAAACCTTTCTTTTTCTGCAGAGCTCCCTTTTTAATGTTTATTTTTCATGCTTAACCTTTAATCTGTTAATTAAAATTCCTAGTCTTTCTGTATGATTTTATAATATATATATAAATTAAAAATTCAATTAAAATAGTTTTTCAAATAGTATCACTTTTTTGTACTTGCAGAGCAACCAGTAAAAGAAGAAATGGGTGAACTCTCTTCATTCATAGGTAATAATTTACATTTTCTTTCTTTGTAAAACTGAACAAAATATAGAGCCCCCAATATACTTGAAAAAAATAAAGTCTCAGGATCAATTTGTTTACAAAATCATTGGTAAACAAATTCAAATCTCTATCTACTAATTCAGGTAAACCATTACTAATATTTACTAATATGTTTGCTCAGTTTACTTATTCATGTACACAGCTCAGTAAGTTGTACATGGATTATGTAACATGCACATTTTAATCATCTAATAATTGACTGATCATGAAAAGTATGGACTCATATTAGTGCAGTTAAGTTTAAATTAATTTAGTAAACAATGTCTTCATAAAAATGCAAACTATTGTCTTGAGTATTGGCAGGGTGTGGCAAGTGCTTTCACAAAAGCTGAAAAGGCAGGGGCCTATATTTGCACAGGATCTGTTTGGGGTTAAAAATCTCAACATGGAACAGGAAAATGTTATAGCAATATATTTTTTTTTAAAAGGCATATTTTTAATGTCCACTGCAGGATACAATGTATAAAGAACGTGTGAGTTGATGTTGAATATAAACAACTACTTTAAATGTTTTTAGAACATTTTGAAAATACCACAGTATATGACATTCAGTATATAGATCCAAACCTACAACAGTTGGCTTATCTTTCATACATGAAAGAACTAAATCAATTTGAATTCTGCAGTCCTGCAAAAACTGTTGAGAGAGTTAAATTTGAAAGAATAAGCATACATGTTGATTCATATATGAAACCTAAATAATATTTACTGTAGATACTGTAGACATACTGTACAGTATCTCCTGGACAGCTCTTCACTATACAGCAGAACAGTGACCAAAAACATATAGTCAGTACAAGGTCTAATTTCAGTTTTTGGTCTATTTTGCTATAGATAATTTAATATATTTCTTATTGATAATTCAAACTGTTATTCAAAACAATCTTAGATTAGACATCTACAGTATATGCTTATCGATCACATTTCTTTACTTAGAGTTTGTAAAATATTTTCAGTACAAAAAAAAAGAAACACAACGTTTTGGCTGTGGAGCCCTCTTCAGGTGTGACATTGTCATTGTGATCTAACAATGTTATCTGACAATTTTGATAACAAAACTACACATTGACATTCTTTTGATGTTGCTTTTAATGACATTGATTTTCTTAATGTTTTCATGGCAACGTTAGGTTAGATATCAGCTCAGTAATATTTTGTCATATTTTCTCTTAATGCAAAATAGATTTCAAGGCTTGGAAAAGGATAACTCAGTACTGTTTTCAGCTCAGCAGTGTGTTCTCTTAATGCTAACTACATTTCAAGGCTTAGAAAAGGATAACTTGGGAGTGAAAGACTTGCATATCTAAAACTGCAGTTCCACATGTATTAGGTAGTTAATGCCACATCCACACCGTCATATTGCTGGTCTAAAAAATAAGCCATCTTAGTGAGCTATCCTATGATAGGATCAATGTCTTCCACTTCTACAGAAAAGTGTTATGACATATTCCCAATGCAGAGTACAGCAATCAAAAACGGAGGAAACACTAGTACTTGGTTACAAACAGTATAAGAGGGCAAAAATACTCCCTATTCATGGGTTTCATTTTGGGCGATCCATCCTACAGTATAATGTTCAATAGTCCTACCTTTATTTAGGAGTTAGTTGTACTGTACGTTAACATGGATTATTACAAGTTCATAAATATGATAAATAATAACTGGTAGACAATGTAAGGCTCTGGCTGCCCTGTGACCAAGTATCAGATAAAGCTGTTAGAAAATAGATAGATGGATAGATAAATAACGTAGACAATACATTATATAATTATTGTTCTGGGCTCAGAGATATATCACCATGTGATGTTGTCACATATCAGAAATAATACAATGTTGACTGTTGCCTCATTTTTGTTTTATTTATTTTTGGAGACATGGTTTAACTGAATCGCATTTTACTGTAGTTGTTGTCAGCTTCTGGTCAGCAGGTAATAGAGAATAAAATGACAGCCTCCTCACTGTGGGATATTCGCAGTTCAATTATTTTTAATATAGTACTCAGTGCTGTATTTCAGTTCACATGCGTTGTTTAAGACTGGTGAAATGTTCTGTGAGTTGTAGTGTGAGACATTTTAAATAATACTGTATACGCTTAATTATATTAATATCGAGATACACAGCATATATAGCATGTATGAGTTTTTGAATGCATTGCTTCTATTGCCTTTGGATCTATACTTAAATCTCTGAAAAAATCTTTTACTATCATCATGTTTTTATTCCTTTCTCTTCTCTGGAAAAATCCCTTGCCTAAAAGATTACTCCCTTTGAGTCCTACTTTTACTGCAATTCAATAAGCTCTTTTTTTAGGGAGCAATAGAAGAAGATAATTATACAATACAAATTTAGTCTTATATAGCTCCCTTCAGACAGTGGAATTGAGATTCTGTCCAAAGTTAAAAGAAATATTTTTTTTTCTGCATGTAAAGCAAATGAATAATATATAATATATTGATTGTTGAGGCTGGTACATTAATTTGAGTATCATCGTCATAAAAGTGAAAATAAAGTGTACGGATGCTAATGATATCACCAATACTGTATGTTGTGAATATACTGTAGCACTGTATATAATATATAAATACAGTAAATTACTGTACAGTATGTTGTTGTCAACACATTTTTCGGACACAATCCTGAACAACCCATACAGTCTCCAGGTGTTGTCCAGGTCTTATTTCAGTGTTAATTGAGTGATGACGCTAAGGTATTTTTAAAACTTAAAGAAAACTGGTAACACAATGACCAGGATTGCCTATCCTTATGGGTCTCTGAATTTGTTTTGTAGGAGTAGAAGGGGTTTGCATACACTGAGAGGCTGAGAATTATTGATTCACTGCTTTACTAGGACAGGAAACAGGTCATATGTGTTCCACAGTGGTATTCTAGGTACAGTACGCACATTTGCATTTCATATACAGTACTTCACAACACATTGCTACAAATGCTCGTATACAAGCATTTTCCCTTTCTTGTTGAATTAAGGAGATATTATAGCATATATAATTACTATACAATGGCCTAATACAGTATGTTCGTAACTCACAATAAGGATAGTCAGTTTTTCCGCTAGGTTTATGCTATGTAATACACATTTTTCATCAATTTCCCTACGGGATTAATAAAGTATTACTGTATCTATCTATTTTTCTTTTCTTTGACACTTCCACACATTAACCTAAATTTCTCAGCTTCTTAGAATATATTTTAACTTCTTAGAATAAATTAGAATACATTTACTCTGCAACAGTTGTGAACTAAATAAACATTGTACGGTATATACAGCAAACACTGTTCGTGTTAGCAGAATCCACTAAAGTAGAACATTGAAATATACATTATACATTAGTATTCAGGCTTACTGAAGAAAATATTTTTATTGTAATCCTAATAATAGTCACAATTTAATTTCTGAATCTTTATTTTCTTTAATTTTTCCTCTCTTTTGATTAAACAGGGCGAAAGACAAGCAATGAAAGTCAGAGTTTCATACAGTGAAATGTGCATGGAGAAGAAAAAATGTTTTGTTTTAATTCAGAGATAGTATTTTTGTTTTTTTGTATATTTGTGAGTATTAACTCTACATAGAACTCAGACAATTATAAGGACATTGACTAAATTGAGAAACGATACAGCATCTAAACAGTGCCATGAATATACTGTATATCATTAATGTGAGTACATGCTTAATTTAATTAAATTAATTAGCAATGGTGTGAGGTGTGGGACTAAAATTATCATAAGTGGCTTCTAGTCTTCAACTGATTATCTCCTGTGCCTTTTAGCTTTTAAATATTATTTTTAATGTATATAATTAATATCTTGTATTTTCTGTTTAGTTTTTTCTAGGTTTGTCTAGTAAATTACTTTTAAATGTTTTTTCTAAATGTGTCTGTTCACATCTCACATCTATTGTCCTATATAGAACTTCAGGGTATTATTGTATATAATTTATTTAAGGGAACACCTTGGAGTGTCCCCTTAAATCATAAATTAATAATAAATTAATACTTATATTGTATTACAAGAATATAAGTTTAGACTGTGTTTAAAAATGTTTAAAAAAATACTAATTCTTAGTTTCAATTGTATTTTTTGGTTTCATAATTCACTGTTGATTCTGAAGGTTAAATCTGTCAGTGCCACTAAAAGATTAAGATTAAAAAAGGTTAACCTTAACCTGTTTTTTTATGCTTTGACATGCTTTTTGCATGCATGACCTGTTAATGGTCCTCAATAAAGCATGTTCTAGATCTCTTTCTGTGGAACTCATTTGTTTTTACTCAGCTAACCTGTGTAAGTAGATATCATTTTGCACTCTAAGCTGCCTTTTTCTGTCTTTACAAAACTGTGAGCACTGGACAGAGACTTGTATTTTCAATAGTTTCATTTTGAAAGTGACTCTCAAAAGGGTGTTGAGTACCCTCTACTGGCAACAGATGGAACTGTGCATCTTTTCTGGCAAAACATAATATCATAATCATAATAGAATAAAATCATAATAGAATATAAGCAGATATAATATACAAAAACTGTTAATTACTCAAGGATAATGTGCATCGAAACTGTTTTGTTGTTCTTCTTTTTGTTTTAACTTGTAATTTTGACATAAATTCACAGATTTGAGTATACTTGAAATAAATACACTTTTTCAAGTATCCCTTTACAGATGAAACTACTGTAAGTCATGCACGTTTTTTCCATTGTGCCATTTGTCTAGTAACAAGGAAGCATACAATTAGATATACCATAACCAAGAACCAAGAATGCCAACACCGGAAATATACCTCAACATAATACAATGATGAATTTCTGTCTTAAAGAATAGCGGGAAAGAAAGAAAGAAACAATTCTCTGCACCAAATCCTTGTAAATGTAGAGCTGAAGAAAAATATTAGAATTGGCAAGAGAGGGAAAGTGAATATTGTAACATAGGCAAAAAATAATGTGAAGCATTTTTTCTAGCACATCGAACAATAGTAAAAGTGCAAATAAATCGTTTTTGAGTTTTTGAGATCTGATAAAGATATGGCTATCATACAGGGGCAGTTAGAAAAATAATAATAATAATAATAATAATAATAATAATAATAATAATAATAATAAGCACCAATAGAAAAACAAGGTAATCAAAAGTCTGAGATTTAGTCCTAGATAAAGTGAGCAAAGCATGTTTTAAATCTCTTCCCTTGGAACTAATTTGTTTTTGTACTCAGCTAGCCTCTATTCAGCTATGGAAGTATTATAATAATAAACTTTATTTTATATAGCGCCTTTAAAGGTGGCTTCTCAAAGCGCTTTACAGAATGACAACAACAATAAATAAAAAGAATACACAAGATAAAACACAATTACAATACATAGAGGAGACCGTGGATGGTGGTACTAAGGAAAGCAGAGGGGTAAAGATTGGAACCATTTAGGTAAAGACTTTTCTAAAGAAGAAGGTTTTGAGTCTGGATTTGAAGGAGTTAACAGAAGGTGACTCTCTGATATCCTTGGGCAGAGAGTTCCAGAGCTTGGGGGCATAACAGGAGAAGGCCCTGTCACCCATACAATGTAGATGGGCTTGGGGGACAGTTAGGAGACCAGCTACAACTGAACAGAACCTATGGGAGTTCAGAGATGTACTGTATGATGGAGCCAGATTATTTAAAGCCTAAAAAGTCAGTGACAAGATCTTGTATTAAATATGTGACTTTATAGGCAACCAAGGTAGAGATTTAAGTGTGAGAGTGATATGCTGTCAAGGTCTGGTGTGATTTAAAAATCTAGCTGCAGAGTTCTAAACCTAGTTAGGAGGTTATGAATTTGATGAATAAATTCAGGTTATCTGCATCACACACTGATAATGTAGGCTATGTTTATAGATGAAAGATAAATAAATCACTGATGGTATATATTATTGATATATAAATGTGGCCATTCAAAATGCGTGGTAAAAATCCATACTGCAGGAAATGATCTACAGCCTACCACAGTACGTGCTTCGCTGGCCAAAATGACCGACAGGTGGCACTTGTGGTGCATTAGGTGTTAGGGAAATAATTGCTTTAAAAGTTAATGTTGACAAACATCCCTCCATTTTTGTTCATCTGGGCAAACCTGTGTCTTCCCATGACCTCCTCAAAACCATTGTTATCTCATCCAATTTCAGCATAGAAGGTGCTTATAATTACACTGATGTCCTTTATCTTTGAGGTCCTTTATATTGCTTTTGTTTTGTAGTCTATAGTAGAATTCATCTTTAGTTTTCAAGTCTCTTCATGTCTTAAGTGAATGCATATCACTGGTGGATGTTTGGCTTTATTTTCCTGTCATTGGCTCTAAAACAAGCCTGGATGATTCTTGGGCCTGCTGCCTCCCAGCTGATAAGTGTTCACTGTGCAACTTTGTCATCTCACCTGACAAGAGCTTCAACTGGCCTGCTTGCAACGGTCTGGTCTCACTCAATCCAAGCACTTCAATGTTGTAGTTGGGCATAGTAGGAGTGTATGTTTTTCAAGGAGATGTAATTGAGTGAAGTGGAATTGAGACAGGGTGCCTCACAACAATCAGCTTATGTTTGTCTACAATGAAGGAGGCAATTTAAGAACAAAAAGGCACTTGATGCAGAAAAGTCTAACATGATTTCAAGTATTCAATTTTCTTTGTAAATATTACTGAGCTTAAATACAGAGAACAATTAATTTCTGACAGATGTTTATTTAAAAAGTACACTACATATATTAGTTATATAGAAATTATCATGTTTTGATGTACAGTAAATGATCTACAGATGCAGCCATTCAAAGTGAGCGGTACAGACACGTACCGCAGGTAAGATGACACGGGGTACCGCGGTGCGTGATTGGTTGAACGGTATGATTATAGCCGTGTACTGCGACAGGGCTGTTTCGCCTGCCTGTTCATGCGAGCTGACTTGTAGCCTACTGGTCTAGGTGCGTGACTACCAACTGGCAGGTTGTGTGTTCGAATCCAGCTAGTGCTGGACCTTTCAGTTTTATTTATTTGTTTTTTGATCATGTAACATAAACATATTACCGTATGCAAACTGTACTGTATACAATATGTATATGTATATTTAATGTCTTAACTGTGCCCGTTTAAGTATTGAATATTCATATCTAATTTTACCACTGAAGGGAAATCTTAACATAAACATATAGTATATGGCTGGTCTCGGTACTTTAAAGAAAAAAATACACACCAGTATTCCATTTCTCCCTAAACATTGTAAGCTTCGAAGTCTTTAACTAACGTGATACCGGAGTCAACAAGCATACTTTTAGAATTTGATTAAAAGGGAATATAATATGGAATCGCGTATCTCAAGAAATTAATAACGATATAATTATATTCATGTTGCAAAAGAACTGCAACGGACATAAAAACTCCCTTGCTTTTAAGAGAGCGTTCCATAATTTCTAACTACGAAAATGCCAGGTGAAAGGATTTGTAAACATATTTTGTTAAAGCAAGTCAGTTTTTTCCGCAACACATAAAAGACATTTTTCCAAGAAAGTTTAGCCTTTGTCACTAATGAAACCACTAAATAAAGACATAAATATAGAAATCTTAAGATTTGTTTTATTTAATGTTGGTAGCAGGATGAACTGTCAGAGTGTATATTTTGTTGCAGAGTTGCTGCAAGATGTTAACAGTGTAAAAGGTATTTAGAAATGAATTATTTCAAGATGAAAAAGAAAACATACACGAAACATGGTTTCATTATGACCAGAATCGGTCTTGAGATATTTTTAACTTGATTTACAATATTTGAGAGGTATGTCTTAACACCAATACTACAGTACTGCTCACGTATATGTTTCTAGGTTTATATTATGCATTTCATACGGTCAAATTACTTTTGAGCAACTAATAAGAAGCGCGAAACGGTATGCGTTTTAGTTTCGTTTTGTGCTGGGACCCGTGGATTGATTAGAGATATCAAGTACATACAAGTCATTTTTTAAATGTTGTAGTTCGTCTTGAAAAAATGTTACGAGTACATCATCTATCAACAATTACACAGGTTCTGTTTCCATATTGTGGATTTTGGTTACGTAATATTATTTTCTAGATTTCACGTTGTGAATATGAAATACCTTACCCATTTTGAATGGCTGCATCTGTAAGTAAATGTTGCCTCTAAAATGCACTCCAGGTCTGGAGTTGGTGAAAAAACAATATATACTGCAATGTTTGTTTTCAATTTTATGTTCTGATCACACAGACACTTTTTGCTTGGAATGCCTGAACATTTTTAGCAACAGCTATTACTGTACTCCAGTGATTCTGAAAGAGACTACAATTAAAGCAAAGACTTACTTATCTAACTAAATACCCTAGCACAGTGTTTCTTGATCAGAGTATTATATTTAATGGAGTCAATATTATCAGCTTATAGTAAACATATTGTTGGATTGAGAAACAAAAAAAGAGCTGACTCTCCTAACAGGCACCGTCAAATGCAAACACTGTTACAGAACGTATATTGTGTCCAGTGAAGGCTATTTCTGATAGGTTGTAATCAATGTACCCTCTGATTCTTTCAAAACTGAGCAAACAGGAACATTTTGTGTGCACAAACATCACTGCTATTAGCAACTTGAGGGTTTGCTAAATGTATTGAAGTTTTTTGGCATACCCAAAATGAATCTAAACTAGTATAATATATTTTAATATGGTAATCCATCCAGTTTCTTTTTCTTTATCAAATACAGAGTCAAAGGGTAGCCATAGCCTATACCAGCAAACAAAGGATGCAAGGTAGCATACACCCTAGACATGATGCCAGTCAGTCACAGGGAGCACACAAGAGGCCAGTTAACCTACCAGTATACTGTATATTTTGACTTTGGAGGGAAAGCAGTACGATTGGGGAACACACTTGGCCATGCCCTTCGGACCTCACCTACACCATCTACCTCATTATGATTTCTTATTTACTGCACATCTGCAGTCACTGTTCACATGTCTGCATTGTTTACATTCAAGCTGTTTACTTGTTTACTTGTACATTGTCTACTGTTTGTTTGTATATTGTCTTGATGCACTGTCTGCACTTTGTGTTTTACACTTTTTGACCAATCGAGAAACTTTCTGTAAGAATTCCATTGTACCAGTACGTGTACTGGTTACATATGGCAATAATGTTCAAGTTCAGCAGGAGCACCCATAGGAAACCCGCATTAACACAGGGAGAACGTTAAAGCATCACACAAGTAGCACCCCAAGAACTGAACCTTGTACCGCAGTGCTGCAAGGCAGCTATTCTAACCACTGCACATGTCACCCCATTACCTAATTATATAATAGAAAATTGTATGATTTAAATATACCATTTTTACTATAAGTAAAACATTAAAGGTTTGATACTCTTGTTAACGCTGTCCAGTGTTTGGCACCTTTAAGAGGCAGAGCCCTTATTGAGATGGGCATGTTAATCAGTTAATCAGACTCAGCTGAGTTCATGCTTTAAGAACAGAATGACTATTTCCCTCAGCAGAGATTAAGCTAAGCTCTCAGTCCTATGCTAGTCGCAGACAAGTGAAAATGTATGATCATGTCTCCTGCATACCGAGACCTGGCATTAAGAGGACCAGGATGAAGTAATGCTAGAAGTGAGTGTGAGATGTGTCTAAGCTGCGAGTGTCTGCCTTCTGAAAAAGAGAGAGAAGGCTGACTAGTGAAGCTGTAGTTTTAACCCTTTATGGGGAGAGTACTTGAGTGACAGTCCCAGAGGGGATTGTGCAGAAAAATATGTACGTTATTGAAACCAGGAAGCAGCTGGGAAGAGTGGCAGTCACAGAGGGAAATGCGTAATTGTAATTCAGAGAAAAGCTGAAAAGTTCAAGAGAGTTGGAGAGATTTAAAGAGAAGGCAGCTTGTTTTAGTGTGAGAATAGGGCTGTCCAGTAAGTTCACTGTGTGAGAGTTGATGTGAGTTAGTTTGTGTTAAGTTGTAAGAGAGGGAAGTGAGGCAGAGGGACCTGGCCATACTGTATGTGGTACTGGGGGAAAGAGCAGGGTAACCACTGACCTCTCCCCAAAATGGACCAACTAGAAGGCATGTGACAGATGAAGCTCTACAAGTCTGGGAATCCACAGAGAAGGGCTTGGTGATGCCCATAACCTAAAATGATCTTGGAGAAGATTACAAAGGACAGTGGAATGAGTTAGAGACTCTGGGCTTGAGACTCTGCAAGCCCAGGGCCCAGACGTCTCTGACTATGTGCGCCATGTGTCCTAGTACCCAGAAAAGGGGGCTATGTTCTTTACCATTCTTGCAGGATGTGCAAAAGTAGAAATAAAAGTGCAAAAAAGTTCCCCGGGAGGCTATAGGGCTTGTGTTGGCCCTATGGTGGTGGCATCACAATGTTGCCATCCCCTGCACTCTGCCTTGCAAACGCCGTTACATTCCCAAACCCACTGTTTCACGATCTCATTCCTAACTGAACCCATCACATTCTCACAGGCACCAGATTCCACAAATTCTCACTTCCGGACCAATTATCCAACCATGTCCCTCTCCCTTCAGTATTTATTCCCTCACGCACCAACACATGCTCACTATTGAGAAGCCTCCCTTGGTATTCTCTTGTGCCACGCTCTATGGATTTTGTTTTTCGGATTGTCTTTCTCTGATTAGGGACTCATGGCTTCTCTAATTGACCAAGCCCCTGGATTACGTGTTTTGGATATTGTCACTGTGCTACTCTACATTCTGCAGGATTCACGGCTAGGTCTCTTACAATATTACAATGTCTCTTACAATATTCTTTCACATCACATAATGTTTCGAGGAAGGTTAATTCAGTAATGTTGTCTTGGACCCTACGTTTGGAAAATGCAGGTAACTTCTGTTTATCTATTAAAGTTCTCAAAAGGTTCCAAAAAGATTGTTTAGTGTGGATGATAGAGAAGGTGTGGAGAATTACTTTGAACAGGTAAACTAGAAAGGTGGTGTCAGTCAAATATATTAATTTTAATAAAACTAAATAACTAGCTTTTGAATTGTACTGTAATTCTTGCGTTATGAACTCCCTTACACCTGGGATCAGTTTTATTCAAACTGTTTCTTAAAATGATGTTGTTTAGATAAAAGTTGTGAAAATTTTCAAAAATCATGATCTTTAAAATGCCTGTGGTCTAAAGGCTCTGTATCATTTATTCTCAAAGTTATTGACATCTGAAACATCGTGTCTCATAAATAGGTGCTTTAATAAGAAAACAAAGGTTATGAAAACCGGAGAAAACAAATGACCCTGACCCTGACAAATGACCCTAAACAAAATACAAGATGTTTGGAATTATTATTTATCCTTAATAAATTAATACTGATCAGAAACATTATTACAGTTCCAGTGGTCTTTTTAATACCTCTTTGTTTTTCTTGAATATAATTATAATATATACGGTTTGGTTTTAAGGCTTGTTGTAAAGGCTTGTGTTAAATTGCCCCACTGAGTAAAGTGTTTTGAATTTAATTAAACCAGTTGAACTGGTTTTTACTCCCACTGTTGACAGTATTCATGTTTGCTCATTCATGTTATTATTTCATTATTAATCTCATTAAACATTGAATACTTTGTGATATATAAAAAACAATAAATAATTGTTAATATAGTGTACATAATATTTACTATTTTATTTTTTAAAAGGAGTCTTTCTGTTATAGAAAAAAAACTTGCACTCTTAGCAAGTATTAAACCATGATCCCCCTAGATGGAGCCCTATTGACAAACCCACTGCACCAATGGGCCACTCAGATACACAGCTGAAACAAACACCTTAAAATATTTCGAAAGTAATCACGAGTGAATGAGTCAGAAAAAATAAAACATGTTTGCAAAGAAAGTGGACTATGGTTATACTACCAGCTATTTAAATACAGTATTGATATATTTAGATTCTTAAATTAATATAATTATTAATTTATTTAATTACATAATTCCATATTAATATTCCCTATTAAGTGGATTCTAAACAGTACACATTTGTTATACAAAATAACGAAAGCAAGTATTCATAGAAAAGGTTAAAACATTATAGTTTTTTGCAAAGTATATAAACTTAATATAGTCAGAACAAGCACGCCAAACCTTTTCCAAAATAACCACAGTAAGTGATTAAGTTAAAGACTTTGGTGCATAAAATGTTTGGGAAGAAAGTGGAATACTGTTGTGTATGCTTTATTTAAGCTACCACTACCCGCCATATACAGTACGTATAATATATTTATATTCCTAAATTAATGTCATTTATGACGATATGATGTTCAGAGATGTTATGCTCCTATTTTTATGCTCAGCTACCAACATTTCCCTGCCTGGAATTGGTTGTAAAATTCCATATTAATATTCCATATAAAGCAATTTTAAACATACACAGTAGAAAGATTAAATGAAGCACTAACATCTAATACCCCACAAATGCCACCTAATGATCATCTTTGGCCTTTGAATCACATGCCGTGGTAAAACACAGACACTGTAGTGCGTTATAGACTTTTAATGCGCATTCTGAATGGTTACAGTTGTAGCATGACATAAGATTGATAGTCGAATCAACATAACCATTAGAAGAGAAGTAACCACTACCCAACAAAGCACATTCTTGCAGACAATACACACAAAATTAATAAAGGGGCTGTGTGTTTATATGGCATTTTAGTCTATGGCAACAAATTAATTGTGCCATAGACTAGGATCGTGAAACAAAATTAGCTAGTGAGTTAGCTTTCTGTAAAAAAGCTTTCTGTTTTAGACCCTCAATGTCTGTCATTACATATGACAGACAAACACTTTTAAACCTGAGGAAAGACTCCTTAGGGTCATCAAACAACTTTTTTCACGTACTGGACCCCACCTGCCGGATCGGACAAAGATGCAACATACTCGAGCGACTACGGAGGCGTCCGCACAGACCACCGCTGCCGTCTATTTTGTTAGCTAATGTTCAGTCACTGGACAATAAGATAGATGAGCTACATTGTCGGATCCATGCGGAAAGGGACCTGAGGGAATGCTGTGTATACGCCCTCACTGAAACCTGGCTGAATGCATGCATCCCGGATACCGTCATTCAGCCAAAGGGGTTCACCGTTTACCGCATGGACAGAAACCACCAAGCAACCGGCAAACACAAAAGTCAACAGCAAATGCACCAACGTGGAGGTAATCTCTAAATCCTGCTCAACGAATCTAGAATACCTGACCATAAAATGTTGGCCCTTTTATTTGCCGAGGGAGTTTTCCATCACCATTATTACAGCCTTTTAGATTCAACCTCAAGCCTCCGTGGAAGCAGCACACAGCGAACTCCACGACATTATCAACAAGCACGAAAACTCCCACCCTTAAGCCATCCCAATTGTAGTCAGGGACTTCAACCACTGCAATCTGAGGAAAGTACTGCAAAAATACATTCAGCATGTCACTGTACCGACAAGAAGAGGCAATATTTTGGACCACTGCTACACAACAATAAAAGGAGAATACAAAGCGCTTCCCAAACCAACTTTAGGTAAGTCGGACCACATCACTCTCCTGTTGCTTCCTGGGTACAAACAGAAGCTGAAGACCTCCCCCATTGCGAACAGGTCAGTGCGTTGTTGGTCTGAGGAGATGGTAAGCAGGTTAATAGACTGCTTTGATAGTACAGACTGGGATGCATTCAGAGCTTCCGACACAGATTTAAATGAGTATACAGACACGGTCACCAGCTATATTAAATACTGCACCGACATTTGTGTACCAGAAATGAAAATTAGTTCATTTCCCAATCAGAAACTGTGGTTCAACAACATTCGCAATAAAATAAAAGATAGTTCCACCGCGTTCAAATCGGGGAACAAAGAGCTGTACAGGAAATCACAGTATGCATTAGAGCAGTGGTTCTCAAACTTTTTGGACCAAGTACCACCCCTAATCCAACCAAAGCATCCAAGTACCACCTACAAGTCATCATCTCATAGGAACCCCAGACATTCTCAATGACCAACAAGAGCGCACGTGCACACACACTCACACATACATATAATAAATATTATAACAATACACTTTGTTTGATATATTAAAATGTGGCTTCTCAAAGTGTTTTACAGAAAAAAAACAACAACAAATAAAAATAAAAAAGCACCATTTCAGTGAGAGGGGTGAGCGTGTTTAGTCAAGCAAAGCAGATGCGAATTAATTTTTCGAGCCTTGATACAATTCACAACAGTGTAACAGATTTTAAATCGTCAGGCGTTTTCTTGACGAAAAAGGTCTCGCGGTGGATGTTGCAATGAAACCATTAATTTCTGGAGCAACCTCTCTAATTTGTGCAACTACACCACTGTGTCGGCTTGTCATTGCTCTAGCACCGTTAGTACAAACTCCGAAACATTTTATCCAGTTGTAGCGGCAATGCTTGTTAATAAGACAGAATAAAGTGTTGCTGTGCTTTCCCAAATGAGGCCTCATCTCTCTGTTCATCTATGTGGTGCAGCCACAGAGAAACTATTCATGCAGGCTGATTTAAAGATGTTTTCTTTTGATAAGGGACAGCTCCCAAAGGGGGATGCACTTAGCTAAGCCTGGCTATCATGATCAATGGTCATCCATTGGCGCCTATCTGTCTAGGGAGTGAAAGATGGACATCTGGACTGCATTCCTAAGTGTCAGGAGTAAGTGACTCATATCTCACCTTGATCAACCAATCAGGGACTGGTAGGGCCGAGTAACCCATGTGGGACTCTGATGCCCATGGAACTTTCAGCCAATGAACGAGCTGAAGTTCCTCCAGGTAAAAACAAGTAACACAGAGGGCCTGAGAGAATTCTGTGGACTTTTCTAAAGGGAATTCAAAGGAGAATTCCAGGGCAGGACAGCCCAGGAGCAGAAGGCTCCCAAGGGCAGGACATTCTCGCAGCGCGCCTCCTGACCATCCTGAGACTCAGCCCAGGCAACCACGGAATGGCCAGTGTGTCCGAGTGCCATAACTTTCCTTTGTTCTAAGAGTCTAGAGTGGAGGTTGCCAGAGAGTAACCAGAGGATCCACCCAAGGTTAGCACCAGCAGCAAGCCTCGTGAACAGGTCGGAACTGTGGATAGCTGAATCACTATTCAGAACTAGCGCTTCATCAGGAATGAACCGGTCTTCTTCCTGACCTGCTGGGACCCACAGTCATCTTTTTTCCTGTGCATAAACTGTGCTAGTTAAAGCCAACACTAACTAGCCGGTCAGTGAGCCTCAGCAGCGCACCGTCGCAAGCCGCACAGCACAGCCTGGCACGGAGCCAGAGAGCCAGCAGGAGATCTGAATCCCCAGAGATTGGATGAGTATTCAACTTCGATGCATTACAGCTCGAGAATTCAATTGTTATCCCAACCAGTTGATATCAATTTAATTTCTAAGAGTTATGTACTTGTTTTGAGTATCTAATGTAAAAGTTGTAACCAAGTTCAATTACGAAACGGTCTAAATGAATGATATACTGAACGTATGTCCTCTTGATATATGTAACTCTTTGTAACTGACTGAATATATACCTTTTGTATTCTGATAACCCTCTCGATAAGATCTGTTAGGTTTATATGCATATTCTATGTATTAATAAATGTATCCTCGTGTATTAGTACCTGTGTGTGTGCGTTGTTTGAGTTATATCGCATGGTTGGATTCTAAAGCCATCAAAAGAATCAATTTTGTGATTTACTGCTACAATTAATAATTGTCCCAGTAAATGCCCAAACCCTACAGAACTGGTGCCTTCAGAGAGCACACTACACAGTCGATACCATTCTCTTCGATAAATTCATTCAGAAGCTGAAATACGTGCTCTCCTGTAGATCCTGTTGGTAGCGGCTTACAGAACAGAAAGTCCTCACGGGACGTACCCTCAAACTCGTATCTAACGTAAACGAGCAAATTGGCTAAATCGACTACAGACTCATCTAATTGCAGTGAAAAACATCTTCTCATCTTAACGCGCTCTGTCAGCGTACTTTTGATATAACCCTTCATTTCAATAATTCTATGAATGACTGTGTCTTTCAGGGGGGGCAGCAGGTCGAGCTGTTCAGCAGCTTTTTCTCCACACATAATAGTGTGGGGCTTACCTGCTTTAGCAATCCGCAAGCTTGCATTTTTCCACGTTTCTGTTTTTATTTCAGAGTTTATTTTAAGTATTTATTTCATGCGCATGGGAGAGAAACACAGAGACGCTCGGTGTATTTTTCTCAAATTAACTTAGAACAGTTCTTAAATATTTTTCTGTTATTTTTCACGCTTTCCTGTTCTCACAAGATTACCAGTGTTCGTAGCACACATTTCTATGCATTCCTGTGTTTACAACGTTGGCATTGTTCCAAAATCACGCACATTCTCCTTTCTCCCTATTTGCTGGAGATACAGTAGCTTTTTTTAAATACAATTGGTCACTTGCGCCCATAGCACGCATTCCTATAGAGTGGTATAGAATTACAGAGTATCTCTTGTGTCCACTGAAGTATTAGCTCGCACTGTATCGTAGTACGTAGGCTGCGTATTTGACACGTATAAAAATACAAAATATGAAAACCTGTCCCGATTTTTTCAGTGCACACAACACAGTTCCAGGGTCATTTGGCGTACCACCTGGCGGCACGCCGCGTACCACAGTTTGAGAACCACTGCATTAGAGGAAGCCATAAATCGCGCTAAACGGAGTTACAGAGTGCGGCTTGAAGCGTTGTGCGCTGACACCCGGAGGCTGTGGCAGGGATTACAGTCAATCACAGGCTACAAGGGCTGCAGCCAGGAGATTGACACAAACAACGCATCCCTGCCTGACGAGCTGAACCATTTCTATGCCCACTTTGATGCTCTGAACACGGGCACTGCTGAGAAGACCCCAAGTGTGCAGGGCGAGTTTGCACCCCAAGTGTGCAGGGCTAGCAACTCTCAGAGCAGGACGTGCAGAAAACTCTGAGCAAGGTGAAAATCCGTAAAGCTGCAGGGCATGATTTAATACCACCTCATGTTCTGAGGACATGTGCAGCCCAGCTGACCACAGTGTTTACGGGCATCTTTAACTCCTCCCTGTCACAGTGCATTGTCCCCATCTGCTTCATAAAAACACTATTGTTCCACTCCCCAAAAAGGCAAAAGTGACGTGCCTGAACGATTACTGCCCAGTAGCATTAACATCTGTGGTGATAAAATGCCTGGAGAAGCTGGTGTTGTCACACATCAACTCCTCCACCAAGGAGTCCCTGGACCCCTTGCAGTTCGCCTACCAGAACAACAGATCAGTGGATGATGCTGTCTCCCTGGCTTTACATACAGCCTTGGAACACCTGGACACTAAGAACTCATATGTGAGAATGCTGTTTGTGGGCTACAGTTCAGCATTCAATTCCATCATACCCAGTCAACTGGTGACAAAGCTCTGGGGATTAGGTCTGTGCAACTCTGTCTGCAACTGGCTGCTGGACCTTCTAATCAAGAGACCACAGGTGGTGCGGATAGGCAATAAAACATCAACACCACTCACCCTGAGCACTGGAACCCCACAAAGCTGCTGTCTGAGTCCCTGTTCACTCACGACTGCACAGCAAGACAGCAACAACCTCATCATTAAGTTTGCGGATGACACCACTATAATAGGCTTAGCTGGTGTCACGTAAATAAAACGAAAGAGCTAATAGTGGACTTTCGGAGGCCACACACTCACAGTCCACTCAGTATTGATGGAACGGAAGTGGAAACAGTCACCAGCTTTGGGTTTTTGGGAATTCACATTTCTAAAGATCTAACCTGGACTGTGAACGCTGACTCTGTCTTGAAGAAGGCTCAGCAGCGCCTTTATTTCTTGAGGTGCCTCAAGCGATGGGGGATGCCACTACCTGTGTTGGTGAACTTCTACTGCTGCACCATCGAGTGCATCCTAACTAATGGGATCACCGTGTGGTACGACAACACCTCTTCTCGAGAGAGAAAGGCACTGCAAAGAATGGTCAATATGGCCCAGAAGATCATCGACTGTGGTCTCACCGAGATTAAACAGCTCTATGAGGACCGCTGCCATGGTCGAATTCTGGCCATCACAGAGGACAGTCACCACCCCGGGCATGAGCTCTTCACCCCATTGCCCTCAGTCAAGAGATATAAGAGCATACGGACACTTACCACTAGATTCTTCAATAGCTTTTATCCACAAGCAGTACGATTGGTGAACTCATTTAGCCATGCCCCTCAGATCACACCTACACCATCTACCTCATTATGATTTCTTATTTACTGCACATCTACAGTCATTGTTTACACGTCTGCATTGTTTACATTCAAACTGTTTACTTGTTTACTTGTACATTGTCTACTGTTTGTTTGTATATTGTCTTGATGCACTGTTTGCACTTTGTGCTTTTACACGTGTTTTAACAAACGAGAGACTTTCTGTAAGTAAGAATTCCATTGTACCAGTATGTGTACCAGTTAAGTATGGCAACAAAGTTGAAGTTCAAGTTCAAGCTTCTTCTTGAACCTTGTCCAAGCACAGTATCTGCATCTCAATGGGTTTTCATTTTTATATTATAACACTTTTTTGTTCATTAGTTCTGATGTATCACTTGTTGTTAAAGATTCACAAAAATGTCTTGCCTATCCAGTTGTCTGATTAGAAACCCTGAATCATTCCTGGCAGATTCTTACTTGTCCATCAGGGGAATCTGGAGGAGGAGCTTAACTGCTTCCTCACACTAATGTGGTAGCAATCACTGATTTGTCCACAGTTTTATGTCATGTAAGTGGTACATCCACAAAAAAAGCAAGACCAGAAAGCAATGTAGGATTAGAAAAACAAGGAAAAGCTTTGGTGGGGCAGTTAAATACACACAAGTGTCACGCAGAGCTAGGTCTAATGTACACATGCAGCCATTCAAAGTTTGTGGTACAAACCCGTACCGCACGCACCTACGTACGAGCCACCGCGCCGTACCACGGTATGTGATTGGCTGGTCGAAATGACCGACAGAGGCACTCGTAGTGCTTTGGTCGGTAGTGAAAAGATGTAATCATTTAATCTCTTTACTATGCACATTTTAATCTGCTTAGTATTGAACATTTATATGGAATTTTACAACTAAAGGGAAATTTTGGTAGCTGAGCATAAAAAGAATAGGAGCATAATGCATCTGAAGGTCATAAACGATATTAATTTAGGAACATAAACATATGATGTAAACTGTATATTGCTGGTATTGGTAGTTTAAAGAAAAAAATACACACCAGTATTCCATTTCTCCCTAAACATTTTAAGCATCAAAGTCTAAGGTGGTTATTTCAGAAATGTTTTTATGTGCTCTTTCTGACCATGTTACTGTACATTTATATACAGTACTTTGTGAGAAAAATGATAGTTTTAAGCTTTTCTGTGAATACACTGGATATCGGAGTAAACAAAAGCATACTTTTAGAATTTGATTAATAGGGAATATAATATGGAACCGCGTATCTAAAGAGAAAAGGGTCTTGCAAGTTTCATGCCTGTTTTCAT
Source organism: Lepisosteus oculatus (assembly GCF_040954835.1). Lineage (NCBI taxonomy): Eukaryota > Metazoa > Chordata > Actinopteri > Semionotiformes > Lepisosteidae > Lepisosteus > Lepisosteus oculatus. The sequence goes on from NC_090700.1 coordinate 28,093,915, forward strand.
GACATGTCAAGTATACTCTAAGTTATAAGTTATGTTTTTTGTTGGTTTCTGTTTTATCTCCACACTAAATGGTTGGATTCTTTTGTGTATTTGTCATATTTTTAATGCTTGTGTTTTGCATAGAGTGATGCATACTGTACTTTGGTACCACAAGAACTTGAAAAGATATTAGACATATGGTATTGATGTAGAATATACTGTGTTTGTAATAGTAATGTGATTACTAATTTTTGTGTTAGGACACACACTTCTTCATTGTTAGAAAAAGCTATTTTTTTAATGTATTGTCATTTTCTTCAGTTTGTCAACCAGAGGGGAGAGGGGAATATTAAAATATTACTAAATATTACTATTACTAACTAATTTCTTGTTTGTGATTTAGTGTAACGTGCTTTCTGAATTTTATTTGTAGAAGTAATACATATTTTAGCAAAATGAGAAAAAATAGCATACCATAAGAGATAAGCAGAAAGAGCTAAAGATAAATATCAGAGATAAGATGTGTAGAACATCAGTAATAAAACTAGCATTTTTTTAAGAAAGCAGACCTCAGTGACAATAGCGCAAACCACTCAGGAAACTGAAGTTATTTTATTACACTCGGTTGTGTCTGACAGATTTATATAGAAAAATGAAGCAGAGGGGAATACGCAGAACAATGAGTAAGTGTTTTAAACTATATATTAAAATAATTGTTTTAATATGTTGTATATAATATGTTAATTTACCAATTTTTTGCTAAATTTACAAAGCTGTATTTTGCTTCAGATAGTGTGAGAGTTACGGTATTTGAATATTTTAAACTGCCATATTTGATTAGCCAGCATTTATGTACATACTTTATGTTGGCTAATACCTTATGTAAAACTCATAAATGAATGAATTAAAAAAAAACGTTCTAATGTATAGTCAATAGTCATAGTTTTTGTAGTTATCCATGTGTTAATATGGGTGTTTATATTCTGTTTGTCAATAATAAGCTGCTAGGATTGTGGGACAGAAATTTAAAGTTTGTAGTTAAGGTATCCTAATATTAGGAAATGAAAGACCATAGTTTGAAGAGGCCAAACCTTGTCTGTTGTAAAGGGGGTTAACAATTAATTGTAAGGAGCCAAAATATTCAAACCATTAAAAGCTAGTGCACAGAGAGTTACAGTAGCCATTAAAATGGTCTAGCCTTTTAGTTTTTAGGTAAATATGAGGTGCTAAGGAAGCATATTAAGAACAGGTTTGGGTACACCAGTAAATCTGCATTACAATGATCGGATCTGGAAAAGACAAAAGCATGCTTCTGCATAAAACTAGAACAAAAGGTTTTCTTTATCTAGTGTATGGAAATGAAGAATGTTCTAAATATGAATAGTAAAAGTTAAAAAATATCCTGTTTTAAAAGTTAAATATCCTGTTTTGAATACATTATTGAGTTCAGAATATTTTCTATAGAGAAAAACATATGGACATATTTAACAATACAAATAAAGTGTCTTCTTTTAGCTAATGAAGTTGCCAAGAGCTTTAGAACAGCCATTTTTCTACAATACCTTCGGAAAGTATTTATTCTTCCCCCTTGAATTTCTTCACAATTTGTTATGTTGCAAACGTGAACAGAAACACAATTTTATGGGATTTTCTCAGTGATCTGCATAAATTATATTATCAAAGTGGAGTGAAAGTTCTGGAAATAGTTTACACGCTTTATAATCTAAAAGAAAAAAACTGTAGAGTGTGAATTTACTGGCACAATTTAGACATTGTAACAGCAGTGAATTGCAAAAGCTTTTAACTGCTATAGGAATCAATCGCTAGAATAAGAAGCATTCTGCACAGACTCAAAATACATAATATACTGTTTTACTACATGAGCAAGACACTCCTGTGTTAGATCAGAAATAATTCACTGAAAGGTGCTACATGTGAAAGTGCTTTAATGTCTTTAATGTTGAAAGCCAAATGATTCTAAAAACTATAAATACATCCTCTATCATAAGACCATATGAAACAAAAAACTACAAACTCAAAATTGGTTACAATTGTGCATCTAGTGTGAGCATTGGGTTCAACATTTCTTTTTCCTGAAACTTTTCATTGAGATAAGAATCAACTGAACATGCAATACCCTTGGCACAAGGAAAGATGATCTGTACTCAATATTTCATTTTAATGAGAGCACCCATGATGTTCAAACCAAGTGTTCTACAACCAACAGACAACCACTCTGGAGCTTCAACAAGCTTTCTTTGATTTGTGAAACTTTCATTTAGGTTTTTTTAATATGGAAGAGTAAGAGGACAGAAGAAGGCTCGTCCACAGTCAACATTTTCACTTTCTTTTCACCTTTTAGTACTTAGTAATGGGGGGCTTTTTCACAGTTAAAAGCTTTTGTTTGCCAGATAAACCATGTTTTTTGCAGTACACATATTGCATATAAAACAGTGACATATTAAAAAATTAAAATCAAAGTAAAGCTTCACAAATCAAAGAAAGATTGTGGAAGTAAACCAGTTCTGTGTACTTTGTACAACATTTGACTTGAACCTCATGATTGCGCTGGTCCAAATTCTATTGAAGAACATCTTTCTTCCTTACAAAAATATAACTTATGTAGATGCAATACTACAGACCCTTATCTGAAAGAAAACAGAACATAAAGGGTTTGAGTAATCAAAAAACGACTTGAATCCAATACTCACACAAGATGCATGATTGTAACTATTTTGAATTTATAATTAAGCAAATATCTCAGTATGGAGTCCATGCAAAATTACACATAAACAAAACTTACAAATAGTGATTAAATTACAAATAGTGATTCGAAAAAAATAAAAAACCCTAGCAGAGATCTGAGAAAATGCTGGACCTTGAGTGCGAGCAGGCGGTACAAGTGCACTATCTTGGTTCAAGCACTTGAAACTTTTTGTGTCAACACTTAATTGTAAAGAAATATTTCAAATTGAGAAAGAACAAGAAGCCAAAACATTAGGATAGACACCCACAGAACATATACTGTGCAATAATTAATTTACTGCCAGATTCCCACAATAAGCTTTCCTCTTATAGGTGATCACCCCTATTTCAAAGGGCAAGCACATTACCAGACAAGAAAAAAAATGTTCAAACTGATTATTAGGAGTCATCTAGCAGTGTTTCTCAAATATTCAGTTATAAATACTATTGCCGTTGTAGAATGCCTTCATCTACAGTAGATTAAATTATCAACACCACTGTTTTGCAAGCGATCATTAAAATAACAATAACATGTTTCGAGCAGTGTATACATCATCAATATATTGTCAAGATTCAATATTAACAGTGTCACTCCAGACACCCCATGAAATTCCTTTGTCTAATGAGAATTTCAGTGAGACAAAGCACATAAAAAAATCAAGGTTTGCTTCAATTTCCATTCATGGCATCCATGACACTGTACAGCCACTCTCGTAGTTAAGAGTGCAGTTTTGGCATGGCTGATCTAGAGTTACTGTACCAAGTTAAAAAGTGTGATCTTTGTGAATCAGGGCATTCTGATGCTTTTTTAATTGTCATAAATATCTGACAGTGTTGCAACTTTGGAATGGCTATTTCAATTGTGCAGATTTAGGTTTTGCCACTTCAAGAGATGATTTTAATGCTTTGCTGTAAAAATATGCTTCACTAAATATTCTTTCAGAATTACTGTAGTTCTTTGCATCACAATTTATATCTAAGATTTGCAGATCTTGAGTAGGTTTAGTATTGAATTACCATTCTTATCAAGACTAAATAATAAGATAGAAATTAAACTTTTTAGATTGTATTTAAAAACTTTTTTGTGTTCTTGGTCCCTCAGTTCTGATAGTACTGGCATTTTCTCTTCAACATGCAGGTAAGAGATAATAAAATCTGAGTTTTAATCAAATCAATTCAATCAATCATTTAATCAAATCTGAGTTTTGTTTTGAAGTAGTCTTGAAACTGCATGACCATTTCTTTAATATTAACATTAAACAGCAGTAAGTGGCACAGTGGTTAGCATTAATGCGTTGCAGTGCTAAGACACTGGGTTCAATTCCTGTGGTGCTGTCTGTGTGGAGTTTGTATGTTCTCCCTTTAGTAGTGTGCATTTTCTCCAGTTGCTTGAGTTTCTTCCAGCAGCCCAAAATTAAACTGGTAGGTTATTTGGCTTCTGGGTAAATTGCCTTTGGTGTGTGTGTATCTGTGTTGGAATCAGTCTGCTCTGTGATGGATTTGTTTCCTGTCCATGGTATACACTGCCTTGGACCCATTTTCTGCTGGGTTTGGCTCTAGCTCCCCTGCAACCCTGAATTGGAAGTAGTAGTTAGAAATGGATGGATTCGCAAGCAGCAGATTATAAGAAGAACAGTTACCATAAAAAACAAAATTGATGCCCCTTGTTTCCTTTATGGTATTATACTTGTTTTAATGAAAATGTTGTGTGCAAAGGATAACCTGCTATGGTGGCACAGTGACACAGTAATTAGCATTACTGTCTCTCATCACTGGGGCCTTGCTTTCAATTCAAGCATGTCATGACTGCTTTTGCTGGAGGGCTGCAGTTTTCGCTAGTTCTATCATGGCAGCCAGCCAAGCTCATTCCACTTGTGAGGCTGGTTGCCATGGTAACTCCTTTAAACAGGAAGCTTGCTTCACCTGTAGATAATCACATCCTCCCTTGTCTCCTCCCTTGGTGAAAGTCTGACCTAGCAGTGCTTTGTGTTCCATTATAGATTTTCATCATTGCTTTGCTCCCAATCTTTATATGTATTTGCTTTAGACTTTTGCATGCTTTAACTCAGGCTTTGGATTTCTCTTGTTCTGCTTGGCTACAGTATGTAACTGGAATACTTCGTTGGAGATTGGTTTTCAGATATTTTCTTGTGCATCCATCGAGTCTATCCGGCTTTGAACTATGCCTCATTTGCTGACTATGATTCTGGATGTGTTTTGTCTGTTTTCTGCACCCGCCTATTGAGAGAGAGAGAGAGCAAGAGAGAGAGATGCGATAACCGTGCAGTGCCAGGCGAATGTGTAACATTAATGTAGGGCTTTCGGGCTCACGTGGATATGCGCCCTACACTCTGCGGTACCGCAGTGCACATACAGTACAAACATGTTGTGATATTTAGAAATATAAAAAATGTCAATATAATGCCAATAATATTTGCTTTTTTTGTTTTTCAAACAAATGCTTATTTGTTAAAAGAAAACTGATGGCGACAGCTGAGTTTGAACACTCAACCTCATGGTTATAAGTTAGTCACTTAAGCTATTACACCACCAAGGCATTCATGTAACAAATACATATCAATGGAAAGTCTTATAGTACTGTTTGTGCAACAGTACATGAATATAGTTATACCGTTATTAATTTATTCAGATACACGAATCCAGATTATATTCCCTATTAATCCAATTCTAAAAGTATGTTTTTGTTTAATCTGATAACGAGCGTATTCGCAGAAAAGGTTAAAACTATCACTTTTCACAAAGTATATAAAAGTACAGTAACATGGTCAGAAGGAGCACGTAAAAACGTTTCCGAAATAACCACATGTAAGACTTTGCTTAAAATGGCTTAAAATGTTTATGGAGAAATGGAATACTAGTGTATATTTTTTCTTTAAACTACCAAGACCAGCAGTATACAGTACAGCCATTCAAAATGCGCGGTAAAAACCCGCGGTACGGTAACCTACCCACAAGCCACCGCGGGGCACCGGAGGGTACCGCTGGGCAAGTGATTGGCTGGCCAAAATGACCGACAGGGGCACTCGTGGTGCATTGGTTGGTAGTGCAAAGATTTAATCATTTAATGTCTTTACTGTGCACATTTTAATCCGCTTAGTTTTGAATATTTATATGGATTTTACCACTAAAGGGAAATTTTAGTAGCTGAGCATAAAAAGAAGAGGAGCATAACGCATCTGAAGGTCATAAACGATATTAATTTAGGAACATAAACATTACTGTATGTATGTAAACTGTACTGTGTATGGCTGGTCTTGGTAGTTTAAAGAAAAAATACACACCAGTCTTCCATTTCTCCCTAAACATTTTAAGCATGAAAGTTTTATGAAACGGTACCCAAATATGCGATTGCTGTATAGAATGAATTTTAATTTAAAAAAATTATTTAACACGAACATTAATCTGTTTACATCTTCCGCCTGAGAACAGTCACCCGTTGCTACCCAACGCAGAATGGTGATTGGCTGACACCATCTGACACCCCTCTGATTGGAGAAAAAAGACGTGCTGGTTTGCTATACCAGGAAGAGGATTTCTTTCTATTCAAAACGTGTATTTTAAAAGTTTAAGAAGTAAAAACCTTACAGCGTACACAGATTTCTAAACTGATCAGGATCGTTATCTTTGTCTTATGCATAATAATGTTCACCGCTGTGTCCAGCAAATTAATAATAAACTTTATTTTATATAGCTTTTTAAACGAATAAGTAATTAGATTGCTCATAAACCTAATCACTTGCTTTTTCTTTTTATTTAGGCTCAGATTTCAACTATAGATCGTATTATTAATAACCATAATAACAACCAACCAACAAAAACAACCATATAAACATAATACCAACCAAAAACATAGATAACAACCACAATACAAAATCAAATAATCAAACCATTTTACACTCGCAAAGTCCTCCAATTATCATAATCCCGCCCCTTATGCAGAACCAAACCTTCCTCCCATCCCAGTTTATCCTGTTTATCATAAACAAAATCCACCTCAATTTTCAACATAAAGCATTACACAAAATCAATACCTCAACACTCCATACTCAACAACGATAATTCACAAACAGCCAGAACATGTAACTACACATTCCCAAACAGACCTAATTTCCATAGCCCCGCCCCTTATGCAAACCCAACATCCCTCCCCTGTTCTCTCTCTCCCCTGGCGGTTGTAATTGTTTTTATTTTCAAATAAATTTTAGCAAAGTCATGTATTTTAAAAATCTTAAGATTTTTCTATTTATGTCTTTATTTTGTGGTTTCATTAGTGACAAAGGCTAAACTTTCTTGGAAAAATGTCTTTTATGTAAACCATGTTTGCTATTAATTCATTCAGGGCTAAAATATGTTCATTGTCTTCTAATGAAAGAAGGGTTCCTTTCGCCGTAGTCGGGAGCCTAGCCTTTAACTAGTAAGTACTGTATTTACTGGGTTTTTGAGGGGGGGTGTCTTTCGCTGGAAATCTCGCCTCCTACTTTGAAAATACCCGTGAAACCGGTTCAATTCGTCACAGCCAGCACTCCTGCAGAGAGTTGGGTTGTACTTGCAGTGTATACAGTACACGCGTTATGCTCTTCGTTAATGTCTGTGAAGTTTTGTTTAATCTCTGAGCCATACTGATTCTTCTGGAAGCCAGTTTCCTCCAGGGAGTAAAAAAAAAAAACCACACTATGGTATTCTCTCCAATGCAGTGCAGTTAAAAACATACCTCTGATGCTGCTCCTAAATGAATATCGTTTATGACCATCAGAAGCTTTATGCTCCTTTTCTTTTTTCCAGTGGATTGAACAGGGAGAGGCATTTCATGATGTACTTTTCACTGATGAAACAACAGTGGCTCTGGAACAGTTTTCAACCAAGTCGTTTTATAAAAAGGGGAGATATGTACACGTTACTGAAGCTAAAAGTTTAGCCTTTGTCACTAATGTAAACACTAAATAAAGACATATAGAAATCCCTACGTTACAGACTGTATATGGCTGGTATTGGTAGTTTAAAGAAAAAATACACACCAGTATTCCACTTTCTCCCTAAACATTTTAAGCATCAGAGTCTTACATGTGGTTATTTCGAAAACGTTTGTACGTGCTCCTTCTTACCATGTTACTGTTTACTGTTACTGACCATATTAAGTTTAAGTGCCTGTGGGCACTTTTCCTGTCCGTGGGGGGTGGACCGTCTTTCATTAGAAGGTTAGTCTGTTCTACTCTGAGAATGTAGAGGGGGTGGAAAGTGCCCGCGGTCATTTAATTAGTATTAAAATCTTAGTTATCTTTCTAGTTCACAGGTTTGCATGCATAATTTAATTTTGAAAGCCACTGAGACATCAGGTACTACTGTTGTATTTATGAAAAAGAAACAAAACAAAAAACATACTAACAACTGTGCCATCCTACTCCTTAGTTAATACATTTTATTATTCATAAACAGTTAACATTGTTAGCAAAATATTTTGAATTATATTTAACCCTATTTTTTCTTTAGTTTTGTATTTAACTTATTATATGATAGTCAGACTTAATGTATATTAATGTATATTTGAACAATGAAAATATATTTTTACAAGATTTTACATTAAGCACTTAAAATTAATATGGTTAATAATAGTAAACTGTAACATGCTGTAACAAGATCTGTAAAACTGTGAAGAAAATCCTTTCAGAGAAAATGTTTCAGGTGTGAAGAACAAACCTGTTCCCACACACCCTGCCCCCGCTACCATTAGAATATACACAAACATTTTAGCATTTCATTCTGAGCAGAAGACCCTCACACCTGAAGAGTGCTGGCTGTGACGAATTAAACCGGTTTTACAGGTTTCAATCACAGATTGGGACTCAGTAAAGTAACACACAGTGCCACTGGATTTGATAATACTGTACCTAACCAAAATCCGCAATATGGAAACAGAACCTGTGTAATTGTTGATAGATGATGTACTCGTAGCATTTTTTCAAGACGAACTACAACATTTAAAAAATGACTTGTATGTACTTGATATCTCTAATCAATCCACGGGTTCCAGCACAAAACGAAACTAAAATGCATACCGTTTCGCGCTTCTTATTAGTTGCTCAAAAGTAATTTGACCGTATAAAATGCATAATATAAACCTAGAAACATATATGTGAGCAGTACTTAAGCACTGTAGTATCGGTGTTAAGACATACCTCTCAAATACTGTAAATCAAGTTAAAAATATCTCAAGACCGATTCTGGTCATAATGAAACCATGTTTCGTGTATGTTTTCTTTTTCATCTTGAAATAACTCATTTCTAAATACCTTTTTCACTGTTAACATCTTGTAGCAACTTTGCGACAAAATATACACTCTGACAGTTCATCCTGCTACCAACATTAAATAAAACAAATTTTAAGATTTTTATATTTATGTCTTTATTTAGTGGTTTCATTCGAAGCTTACAATGTTTAGGGAGAAATGGAATACTGGTGTGTATTTTTTTTCTTTTAAGTACCGAGACCAGCCATATACTGTATGTTTATGTTAAGATTTCCCTTCAGTGGTAAAATTAGATATGAATATTCAATACTTAAACGGGCACAGTTAAGAAATTAAATATACATATACATATTGTATACAGTACAGTTTGCATACGGTAATATGTTTATGTTACGCGATCAAAAAATAAATAAATAAAACTGAAAGGTCCAGCACCAGCTGGATTCGAACACACAACCTGCCAGTTGGTAGTCACGCACCTAGACCAGTAGGCTACAAGACAGCTCACATAAGCAGGCAGGCGAAACAGCCCTACACAGCCCTGCCGCAGTACACGGATATAATCATACCGTTATTAAATTCTTGAGATACGCGATTCCATATTATATTCCCTTTTAATCAAATTTTAAAAGTATGCTTGTTGACTCCGGTATCACGTTAGTTAAAGACTTCGAAGCTTACAATGTTTAGGGAGAAATGGAATACTGGTGTGAATTTTTTTCTTTTCATGATAGGTGTCGCATTTTAAATCATTTTCGTAGTTAGAAATTATGAAACGCCCTGTTAAAAGCAAGGAAGTTTTTATGCCCGTTGAAGTAAAACAAAATGCCTGACAAAGTATGGCTTGGACAGATTCCAAGTGCTTGTACAAATATGCTAAAGAAATTATACTTTGAGTATACAGCTTGTCCAAAGTCATCCATTATTAATACTATTAGTAATATCTTCAGTAAAGGCTTTGATGCATAAATATTTCTGATAAAGGTAGGTTTTGTACTTTTGTCCAACTGAGCAATCTTGCTTTCATAAAATATACCAACATTTGAATGACTGATGATTAACATGCTGTAATACACAGTTCAAAATTAAAGGCTCAAATGCTGTACATGAGAGGTTAAGCTCCCCCTGGCGGTTTTACAAGGCGACGCCGGATAGTTAGTCACGTGACACACGTGATACCGCGTGATACCCCGGTGGGCGTGTTGCGGTATGCCGCGAAATACCTCACCCATTTTGAATGGCTGCATCTGTAATATGTTTATGTTCCTAAATTAATATCATTTATGAGCATGTGAAAGGCATGGTGAATCGGAGATTCTAAAGACTTACTTTGTATGATTGGAAACGAATACGTGATCGGATCAACTAAAAGCTGTGGTGTTACTTTTTGTCAATGAAAAAATATTTTCGTTTACAAAGACGGTTACAAAGAATGTGGACCAGGGTAATACTTTGAGTTTACAGCTTGTCCAAGGTCATTCATTATTAATACTATTAGTGATATCTTCGTTAAAGACTTTGATGCATAAAATATTTCTGCACAATTAAAATATGTATGATAAAGGTGTTAGGTTGTGTACTTTTGTCTAACTGAGCAATCTTGCTTTCATAAAATATACCAACTTTTTAATGTATAATGATTAACATGCTGTAATACACAGTTTAAATGTAAAAGTCTAAAGAGTATACAACTTAAATTCTTAATTTGAATAAAGATTGTCCCTCAGCAGTGATCGGGATTTGAATCCGGGTGTTTTCTGGTGACAGCTCCACCTGCCGGTTTTACAAGGTGATTCTGTATACTATTAATGCCCACCGACATGTACCGCAGCATACCCTACTTGTTTTGAATGGCTGCATCTGTAAACGAGAAAGGTACATGTGAGATGTTAAAATGGAATGGTACAACATCTTCAAAATCTTGTTTTTTTAAGCTAAATGGTTTTCTAATGTTATTAAGGCAGCTTGTGTCTCGTGTTGTTGAATAGTCTATAAGCTTTCTGGACATAATTTAGATGTTGATATCATAGATTGGCTCTCCCTTTTATCTGGTACTTTTTACTTTATTGTATGACTTCATATATCCTAAATATAATAGAATAACTTACTTTGTGTAGTGTATATTCATATCGTTTATTGTCTTATTTTGTTTAAAAAATCACATAAAATCTTAAATTATACGATGAAGGGAACCAAATAGAATAACTGTATTACTTCACTCTAGAATGAAATGGAGGATAAGGTATTTTCTCATTTTAATTTTAACTCTTTTTCTTTCATGGTAAGATCTACAATCTGTTAATTCACCTAGGCATCAGTGGGGCTTGAGTTCAGGTAGGAACATTTTTAATTATGTTTTTTTTAATTTCTCCTTTGATACGTATTTATTATTAAGTTAAGCATTCATTTAATCAGATAAGTTAATTTAAATTCTCATTTATAATGAGGATCTGAAAACTAATTTAAATGGTGGAGCGTTTACTGGAGCAATTTAAATAAAATAGCCCCTAGCTTAATTGTGCAACTTCAACATCCACCATAGGATTTAACCCCCTGACCTATGTAGGAGTTTAATGCCGCAATTGTTTAATTGTAATTGTAAATTATATTAGCCTTTCGAGCATTTCTTGGCTATTAGGGACAAATCTAAAGAATAACAAGTAGTCTGCATAAAAAACACAGTATACTTTTTTAATACATAAATTATATAAATAATTGTATAAATAATTCAAAATAAATACATGAAACAGTCTATCAACAGTAGATAGAAAAATACAATTTAATTTAAAATGTAATTAATTTCTTACACTTACAGTATATAGTGCTTTTCTGGACAATCCACTGAAAGCATCTTACAGACAATGGGGCTCCCCTCCACCGCTGCCAATGTGCAGCCCCACCTGGATGATGCAACAGCAATTAAGCTAAAATTCATGCACATAGGTGACTACTCACTAATGGGTAAGAAACTCAGTTTGCTTCCTGAATAGTGGCTACTTCTGGACATTAAAATATCCGGGTGAACAAAATCTATCCCTATTGCAGCAAGCACATGCACAGTGGTACAGTAGCTAGCTGGTCATGAGGTCATGCTGCAGGCTATACTTTTGGCAGAATTCTCTCTTACTCACCCTCAGATTTGGAGGCGTCAACCCTCATTACGGTCACATCACACTCGACTGCAAATTTCTAAATTGCACACCAGAAATCGCAGCTAGCTGAAGCAATGAGCATACAGCAGAGGTGCAACCTTCAGATTCCAAATCCCAAACAGGAGAGGACATAAGATGCTCCACTGGCAGACTCTGATGCCCATGGGCTCAACTTAACACTGAGAATGCAGACACAACTCTTGCTCTGCAAATAATAATAATAATAATAATAAAAACTTTATTTTATATAGCGCCTTTAAAGGTGGCTTCTCAAAGTGCTTTACAGGATGACAATAACAATAAATAAGAAGACTACAACAATAAATAGGAAGATTTCACAAGATAAGACACAATTACAATTACAACAATAACAATAGAGGAGACTGTGGAAGGTGGTACTAAGAAGAGCAGAGGGGTGAAGAATGGAACCAGTTAAGTAAAGGCTTTTCTGAAGAAGAAGGTTTTGAGTCTGGATTTGAAAATATATATTTGAATATAGGGAACAGGTGGCAAGCACCACTGGCCCTGGCATCCCATACAACAGGTCGCACCTCCTACAAGATACCCAGGAGTACACTGTTCTAAGTCTTCTCCAAGTCCACAAAATAGTAGACAGAGGGGGCAAACTCCCATGCCCTCTCACATGTCTGTGCAAGGATGAAGAGTAATTGGAACAAAACTTCTGGTACTCCTTTTTTTAAAAATAAGACCACCACCTTTGTCTGCCAATCAAGATGCAACATCTCCAACATCCAAGGAAAATTGAAGAGGCACATTAGCCATAACACTATGGATCTGTTTAATTACCACGGTGACTTCAGCTATAGAATTGCACCCAGTCCCACCAGAATAATCCAGCACTACCTCTTTAAAGGATTGTATGTCCACGGGATTCAGGAGGTCCTCAAAGTGTTCCTCCCACCTGATATTGCCATTGCTGCATCTGCAGCCCTCTGGGCCTACCAGTACATCTCAGCCAAATCAAATAATGCATAGAAGGCTTCCTTGATGCTCCGGTAACTGTTGGTGTCCACCAGTGGGTCCTAGGATTCCTGTCATAACAGGCTCCAACCACCTTCTGGCCACAGCTCTTTATATTGCCTCAATAACAAAGGCTTGAACATGTTCCTTTCAGACTCAATGTCCCCAGCCTCCCCCAGGATAGAGAAGAAGTTCTTCCAGAGGTCGGAGTTGAACTTATCCCACACGCAGGCATGCACAAGGCCTTTGCAGGACACACTGTTTGGGCATCCTGAGTCTGTCCAGACAACACCCCATCCATCTGCCCCAGCTCAACACCAAATGGAGATCGGTTGATAGCTCTGCCACTCTGTTTAACCATGTGTCTAAAATATATGGCCTTAGATCCAATAATACAACCAAAAAGTTAATGATTGACCTTCGGCCCAAGCTCTGGTACACTTATGTACAACTTTAAACATAGTGCTAATTATGGACAATCCATGAGTAGCACAAAAGTCCAATAACAACTCTCCTCTTGGGTAAAGATCCAGAAGGTCTTTCTTCCCAGTCATGCATATCCAGGTTTCCCCTTCGTTCAGTAGGCAGCACTGCTCAAGCACTGTTTCCCCTATTTCTATGAAGACCAAATAATCTTAACAGTTGTTAAGTGCATTAGCACAAACAACAGTCAGAGTTTTCCTTGCTGCAAGTTACATTGAGGTGACCCTCTTGTCCACCGTGAAAAACTTCAATTGTACGGCATCTAGCTGGGTACTTGTGAGTAACCCCGCAGTTGTCCCTGGACCTTCATGTTGGGGAACTTCTGAGATGGGGAAAGAACACTACCAATCAAGAAGTCTCATTCAACCTTGCATACTAGCTCCTCCTCCACAGAGTAGTGATGTTCCATGGCTCAAGACCCAGTGTCCTTTGCCAAAGTCTAGTCTATCCAGATCTGTCCCGCTCATGCCATTCACCCAGCTGGCATCTCACTCTGCCCCCATCCTTCATCTTGTTGGTGGATAACCCAGACGACAGCCCCACACAGCCATTCTGGGCTGGGGTCGGCATGGTTAAGTGGGTGGCCCAGCTACCAGGGCATGCCAGCAAATAACATCCCCATAACCTGGCTCCGGATCAAACTCAAACAAAGCACCTGCCAAAACAAGGTAGCCAAATTAAAAAAGAACCATTTCCAAAAAGCTTAAGAAAAAATATAAATAAAGATCTTCTTTTAGTTCTCAGCACAGAACTACTTCAACCATCAGTGAATATTTGGTAAAACATCTCTTCTACCAATAAACCATCATGGGAATTTAGTTTACATCATATTCTGTGTAGCCCTTCACCTTTTTTCAATGTGAAAAGGGTAACCCTACTAGGAGCACAAAGCTCCCAACAATATACAGTAGCTCTAAGGCTCCCTGGGGCATTCAACCCACTCCACCACGACAAGGTCACAATCCCAGGAAAAGGAGATACTGGCTAATCTATGCAAAATGAACATCATTATAGTCCCTGATAACTATTGTCCCACACACATTTCTTTCACTGATCTGATACCTAGTGACTGATTACTGTATATTCACTTTGTCCAAGGGATGATTTAATGATCTTCAATAAGCAAATCTTGCTATGATCACAATTCATGTCATACTCATACAGTCTACATTATTCCTTTTGTCAATCAGTATTTGTTTATCATCTATTTGATAATGTGATGTTTGTATTTTAATCTTATTGACACTGGAGTCTGGATAAGAAGAGCTATTCCTCACAGATCAATCAGTGGCCAATTTTAAATAATTAACATGACTAAAATTATAATTCCTTGCAGAGGAAATGAAACCAAATGACCCAGAAGTGTTTTGAAATAGAATAATATGAATAAAAACGTTGAATGAAAGCTTACACAAAATTACTGAAAAACACACTAAAAAACAACATATAAATAAATAATATTTTGTTTTAGTTATTGCAGCACTGTTATGCCAGAAATGTGGTTTCCGCTCTTTAAAGAAAAACCCTTTATGTAGTGCTGACAGCTACACTGTATCAGCTACAATGCAACTAAGTAATTCTTTGAAAGTTATTCAAATCTCTACTGTCCTCTACTTTTTTATGTTATTTTGTTCTTAAATACAAATGTTCACTATACATAATAATATTTATAATCAAAATCTAAAATAAAATTGTTTTCTAATTAGTATTCATATACAATTATTAATAAATAAATATATATATATACTGTATGCATTCAAAAAACCTGTTAATAACTCTAATACTGTTATACAGTATTCTGACATACAGTATCTTATTTGGAATTCTGTGTAATCACTGTAAGGAAATTTTGTCGCAAGCACAGTATGCCTACTGTACAGTTAGATAAGCATAAGAAAGCACTAACAGGATAATAAATATTCATTTTTTATTATTAAAATAAGATAATCCTGAGAACCATACACAGCTGCAGTACTGGATTCACTGCGTCACCTGGCAGATTTAAAGGGTAGTACTGCATCAGATCATTTGAAAACAGGAAAATAGCTAGACACAGTTCTTTTCTTCATGCTGTGGTGCTTATTGTGGTATGCCACCTGTCACCTCAAGCATTTTAAATGGCTGCTTATTATTAACAGTGATGGGGCTTATCAACACCAGCAACGTACAATTCAATGGAGAGTGCTTTACGAATTGGGTCCAATCTGTGGCATATGGACAGCTATGACAAACTGAAAACTTATGGCATATGTATTAACTGGGTGATGTACTTTGATGAATTTTCAAAGTACATTATCATGTCAGAAGCCCATAGAATAAACAGTGATCTCAAGGTTGTTGCAGGCAAAATATATATATATATTTCTGATTTAAACATGTACCACAATTAAAGAATCACCCTGACTTTATAAACATGTAATAATTAAAAGCAAACTAACTCATAGTGCCCTGTAAAATAGTGTCAAGAATAAACTAAGTTTTGAGTGGTGACTTGAATGACTTTGTCACTGATGTATGGATTACCGTAGATATTACTTCATGGAATTAATGCACCAAATAATAAAATACATTCTGTGGTTGGTGAGACATACTGTACCAACTACAAAAGAAAACTTCTTGTTCCTTTTACAAAATAAAAAAAATGTATGTGTATATGATTTAGAAAGGTAAAATGAATAAATGTCACTGAGAAAATCTAAAACTATTGCAAATATTTGTCTTTTGTGTTTGTCTTCTCATTTAATAGCTAGGAGTCAAAACATATTATTAGACAATAGCAGTAACTGTAAGTCTACATGATTGAAAGACAGATTTGCAGTTTGAAACCGATTTGAAACAGCATATTATAATTGTTGAAATTCACAAAGCAAATTCAAACAAGATGCATAACAATCAATTAGCAGTTTCCCAGGTCACAGAAGTGTTTCACAATATTGTGTGAAACTTGTCACGCCCTCTGCAGCCAGGGGGCGCTCCTTCTCTGTCCTGTCCCTAGTTTCCGGTCTGCTGTCCTTCCTGTCCCTCTCTTTCCCTTGGCTATATATTTCCGGGTCTTGCACTCTGTCCTCGCTCAGCATTGACATTCGGATGTCCTGAGACCCACCTAGCACCAGGGCGCCCCAAGTCTGCTCCCTGAGGGCATAGGTTTCTATACGGCATTCCTGAACTCTTTGCACTAATGAGCCCGGGCCTTTTTCCCGTCTCGTCGCTACGCATATGGGTCTTTTTCCGCTCTCCTGCTCCCCACGGTTAGTCCCTTTGGACATCCGTGACAAAACTATTGTGCATCACCAGTTGCATTTGGGACATACTGCATCAGCTATCATACTAAGAAGAATTTATTTTTATTAGAATTCATCAGATATCCCAAAGCATTGTGTGGAAAGAACTAGGTTTAAAAAGCAGAATGTCCTGGTTTGGGGCACAGAACACACACACTCATACCAAGTTGTGGGAGGGAGAACACGTGGAACTAAAATACTCTATACTGTCTGTCTGGGATAGGTCAAGTCTGTGTTGGAAAAGAGCATTCAGTTTGTTTCTCTCTGGTTGGTCCAACAGTTATTTTATTGACAATAGTATTCACAATTGACAATTTTTCATTGCATATCAAAGTGGCATTAAAGTGGCACAAATCATAAATCATCTATTTGAGTACAAGAGGTTGGAACCCCCTGCAAAGTGAGAAATGACCAAGGGGTAGCTGCAAAGTTGAAGTAGAGGAGGGGTTCGACCAGCATTATTTGAGAAAAGAGGAACTTGATTTCATGTGAAATTCAGTGAGATAGGTCATGCTGTCAGCATGTTCAACTTTACCTGACTTTCATGTTCTTAACTATCTTTAACCAAGATTACTATTTCTCACGAAAAGAAAGAACAAGCTATATTTTCATGTTTATTTTGGTTTTCTTCTGTCATTTAGACTAGAATTAGCATTCAGACCAAATATACATTGCTTTAATGTTTATGTAAACCTGAAAAAAAAAACACATTGTGTTCACAACAGACTATACAATAAACTATTTTTATATATCTGGCTAACTGAGTAAAACCTCGCTTTGTAAAAGCCCCAGGCTGTTATACTTGATGTAATGTATACAAAAGACATTACACATGCTCCTTTATACTAATTAATCTGCACAAAGGAAAGTGTGATGATATTTTTCGTTAATGAAAATGGAACTTTGCATGGGGCAATATTATGGGACATTTCTCACAATATGTTAATAGAATGGGGCTATATTATTTACACAATAATAATTATGTTATCTCATTTAAATGCAATCTTTTTATTTTTCTCTGTGGTGCTTGTGTTACTATTTCTAAGGATCCACAAGGTGGATTAAGATCTTTTTCTATATAATTCAAATACATACCATTTTTTTCTGATTGTAAGGCAATGGTAAGGCAATGGTTTTTACAGCAATGTAGAAGTAGAAACTTAAAATTTACCTTCTAATCAGGTTCTCCTAATATTCGGTGTTTTTGTCACTGACGTATTTTCTTCTAACCAGCAAATTCTTAAAAACATAGTCTTGTCTTCACACCTACTGATGTTGCTCTTTCAGGTTCACTTTTTTGTCTAACACCCAGGAGTCAGGACAAGAGCACAGGCAAGTAAGATCTAATAAATTTATCTGGAATTAACTGTAAAATTTAAATAGTGTCAAAACAGTCGTTTTGTCAAGTGTGGGATGGAGAAAAAGAAGTGAAAGTCTTCCATGTTACCCTCAGGATTTCTGTGTTGCTGGATGAGATACCTTTTGTTAAAAAAAAGAAAAATACTTCTTCATAATAAACCTGTCAATACATCTACGCATTTTGTAACTTCATCCAGTTCAGGGTCACAAGGAATGGGTGCAAGGCAGGGTATACCCTAGACAGGACACCAGTTCATCGCAGGACCACATTTTCATATCTTTGGACTGTGGAAGGAAACCGCAGCACCTGGAGAGCATATTGTTTTAGAGATCATACAGTACATTCTCCAAACATACTGTATAGCCCCTCAAGGTACTGAATTGAAACCAGATCCCCAGTGCTGCAAGGCAGCAATGGGAGCCATTGCACCACCTTGGTGCTCTCATAATCTTATATTAAAAATAAAGAAGGAAATGATATCCAGAATAAAAATAAAAGTTGATAAATTAGTTTCTTTTGTCATACATTTACTGAACTTCACTTCTGATAGAATATACTCAGCATGAAAATGTATGCATGCAAGCTTTTAGCATAATAAAGTAAAGATTTATAGCAAAATAAAGTAAATATGTAAATATTGTAATTTGAATATTTTAATATTAATTACCAATTAGTAATAGTATGCTTCTCTTGGTAACCAGAAAACCACATCCAGTTCCGTCACTTAAATTAATTAACTTTATTAGAAATTCCATTTATCCATCCAGTTTCTTACCAATTTATCCAATTTATTATTTATTGTATTAGCTGACATCTTATTGGGAATTATTTGGAATGTACATTTTAATAATGGCTACCCCTCTTTTCTAGCCATACTGTAGATATGTGTTCAAGTCATGGATTTACTGGTTTTGCTGGTGTTTTTTCTATTATCTGTAAAAAATATTTCCAATAAGCACATGTTTTTATATTGTATTGCGCATCTTTCCTGTTAAAATAATTTTAGATTGCAGTATTTTACAGTATACATATTCGTCTTTTATGTTTCAGCAAACATGAAAACTTTTTCTGACCCTGGTTGTCCCCCAATGGTTAGATACTGTACAGTGCCTTCAGAAATTTACCGGTCCTTGGGTTTTTTCAAATTCAAATGGATACATTTCAGTGGAATGTTTTTGTCACTGATCTAACCGATCCATACAAATTACTCTATATGAAAAAGTGGAACAGAAGTTCAGAAATTGCATTTTTTGGTACTTTAGAGAAAACAATGAAATGTCTTGATTTAATACACTTTAGAGAAAACAATGAAATGTCTTGATTTAATACCTATTCATGACCTTTACTATGAAACTCCATAATGCGCACAGGTACATCAAAGTTGCTTATTAGATCACTCTAAAACTTGAATGTAGTTCACTTGTGGTCAGTTAAATTTTGTTGATGTGATTTAAGAATGTCCTTTAGTTGACAGCATATGTCTACTATGAAGACCAAGGGGCTACATAGTTTGTACCACTCACATCTTGGGAGTGGTATAAAAATATCTCAGGTGTTGAAAGTGCCCAGGAGCACAGTCAGGACCATCATTAGGAAATGGAAAGAATACAGACACACCTACACACTTCCTGGGGCAAGGACATCCTCTCAGATTGAGCAGCCAGGCAAATAGGACCTTGGTCAGATAAGTGACCAAGAACCCAATGGCCACCTGATAGACCTGAAGAGTTCTATGGCTGAGATCTGAACACCTAAGGACAACATTAGCTTCAGCACTACACAGCACTAGAGTGGCTAGATGGAAGCTAATAGCATGCCTGGAGTTTTCAAGAAGGCATGTGGTGGACCCACAGACAATGTGGCAAAAGATTTGTAGCTCTAGTGAAACACAAACCAAGCAAAGAATGGAGCCAAATAAAGACAATTCATTAAGGTGAACCTGCTTTATCCAGCAAAAGACCTCAAACTGGGGCAAGGATTTATGTTCCAATAAGACAATGAGCCCCACGCATATTGTTAAATTGAACATGGAGTGGCTTCAGAAGAAGGGGCATATTGCTTAATGGCCCAGCCAAAGCCCAGATGTTAGTGCCATTGAAAGTCTGTGGAAGGACGTGCAATTTTCAGTTCACTAACACAGCCCATTCAATATGACAGAGCTCTGAAAGAAAGAATCCCTAAAATCCCATATTGCACATTTTCAAAGCTAGTACAGACATACCCAAAAAGAGTTAAAGTGATAATTCGCTGGTGTTTTACTATATTCTTTTCTGTAAAGAGTTCTGCTACAATGTGTTGACAAGGAGTAAATACTTCAGTAAACGTGCTATTTTCTTTTTTAATACATCTGTTAGGTAATTGTTTTGTGTGATATATTGTGTAAACATAGTAAAAAAATAATTTAAATGCATTATGCATTTGCAGATTTTGAAAGGGGTGGCAAGTAATTTCTGAACAAACTGAATATACAGTAGATCGTGGCATCCTAAAATGTGGGTTTTACAGAAGGGAGACTCTACTGGCTTGGAATATTTCTGGAGCAAAAACACAGGAAACAGCCCTGTTCAAAACTGACAGCAGCAGGACTGATAGTTATGCTATCACTGCTGTTGTTCAATCCCATTGTGGATAGTACTGCCATCAAGAATCTGGTGATTCATTCTCAATTCAGTGATTATCTCTATTATGTAATATATTGAATCACATATTTTATAATTAAACTTTCATTTTTTAGTCCCCATAAAGGAGGATAATAAAAATTAGTAACAAATTACAAATTATTTTCATGTAAGTGTCACATAGTCATATACAGTAGATATACAATGGTCCTACTTACATCCTGTTTTATCTTATACCATATTTAGTTCTTCCTCAGGCAATAGTGACCCTGGAATCCAGATGGATAGAGATTTTCACTGCTGATATTCTGACACTGAGGTGTATGATTCAGGGAAGCTTTGTCGACTGGAACTATACATGGTATAGAGATGGACTAGAACTTCCACCAGATGAGAATAACTTCGGCAGCAGCGGACATGGAGAGACATACAGATTTAGCTTTGCAAATGAATCACAGAGATCACAATTTACTTGTAGAGGGAAAAGGAATACAAAACCCAGCTATTCATTGGAAAGTGATGCCTTTGTACCACAAAATATTGGTAAGTCATCAGGTGTTTACAATTCTTCTTACATTCCATTATATCTAACTACAATATAGATGTGTATCATTTACTTATTTATACAGTATTTTAACAAGCAGAATTAATACATTTCTGAATAAATACTGCACAGTGGCATTTGCACATATCCACAAGAGAACAGCATTAAAACAACTGTATGTTATTGCTGTGTGAAAGAATGGGATAATCTGGAGGGGTATACATTATTAAAAATGTATTATAGATTTTCAGATTTTAAGAGACCTTAAGAGTGTTCAGCTGTTGAGTCATAAAATACATCATCTTCAAACTCACTTATAAATGATAGCTATGTTAGCTGCTGTATTCTATGCTGAAAACACAGTTTAGTACTAAACAGTTAAACCAAGGAGAAGTGTGGTAAAGTATGATATGCTTTGGTGATATGGTGAAGCGAATCATGTGTGCAGTTTTAAAATAAATTAAAAAGCTTCCCAAATAATGGAGCCATATGGTTCCATGATTCTATTCCTGCTTTTGGCACCTGTCTGTGTGAACTTTGAATGTTCTTCCCATTTTCCTGGGATTTTTGTCCGGTGCTCTAGTTAATGACCCTTATAATAGTTTATAATAGGCTTATAATAATAATAATAATAATAACAACTCTGGACTTCCACTCAAAGCGCTTTACAGGTAATAGGGACTTCCCTCCACCACCACCAATGTGCAGCTCCACCTGGATGATGCGAAGCCAGCCATAGTGTGCCAATACTGTACACTCACCGCACATCAGCTATCAGTGGAGAGGAGACCAGAGTAATGAAATTAGTTCATAGATGGGGATTTTTAGGAGGCCATGATTAGTAAAGGCCAAGATGAAATTTGGTCAGAACATCGGGGTAACACCAATACTCTTTTCGACAGATGGCCTGAAATTTTTTATGGCCACAGAGAGTCAGGACCTTGGTTTTACATCTCATCTGAAGGACGGTGCCCTTTTAAAGAAGTGTATATAGTGTATATACTGTAAGATGAGCGCCCCCTACTGGCCCCACTAACACCTCTTCCAGAAGCAATTTTAGCTATCCAAGGAGGTCTCCCAGGCTCACACCTGTTTAGGTTCAGCGGATTGCCAGTGGATTGTGGATTGTGAGTTGCATAGCTGCTGGCTGTAAATCTTGCCTTGTGGGGAAGACAGCTTGTCCATAAACATAACCTGTTCTGGAACTATGAAGACAAATTAAAAACTGTTTAAGATCTATATTTTACTTTCTGTTCTGTCCCTGCAGTGCTTATGTGGAAAATCATTGTGGGACTTACAAGCACTCTCATTCTGATTGGATTTGCCATATTCTCGGTCCTAGTTTGTCGAGGAATCAACAGGACATCTGGTGAGACAAAGAAAAAACTCTTGCAAGAACTACAGTATATGTGAGGTCATAAGTGTGGATGTGAGCTTATTTTCCATATTCTCTCTTTTTGCATTTAGACCTTTAACTCACTGTGGCACTTAATTACTATTACTCTTGTGTATTACATGTTTTTTAGCTTTCAGAAGGAGTATTTTTTTACAATCCACTTAGCATTTTCAGTATGTAGAGTATAATGATTCATTTTTAGACAAGGCTAATGTAATGCAATATAAAATTTGATTTAAAATCTAAAAATCAGATTCCCAGATATAAGCCACAACTACTAAAGAAAACTGAATGATAATATTACAAATTATCCAAAAAATGTAAACTAGTGTCTCACCCTTGTGGTACCAGGTCTGTGTAAAAAAATATATTGATGGTCTTGGAGAGTCACTGTACGTTCTGTGTTTAAGTCTAGTTGAGCTCTGAATCACTTAACTATATCAATTATTGACATAGTAACTAGGGGCTAATATGCTTGGTTATTTAAGAAAAACCTGTAAAACTTGCAGATCTTCTGCTCTCCAGGACCAGAGTTGTCCCCCTTAAAACAATTATATCTCAATTTAAACTATTTTAGTCATAAAATGTTTTAGCATTCTGCTTTTCAAAACTAGCACATAAAGACAGTTAGAAAAGTACAGGGATTAGTACAAATGAGAAAAACCCAGACATACATGGCAACCTTATGTATGCCTTTCTTATCTGATGACAAATTCAATTGTCAACAGCAATGGCTTCCATTCTTTGTCCTAGAGATGATAGATCTATGATATATTAAGACTTACTGTAAAAGAAACTCTATCTGTTTCAAAAGACCGGGAACATTTTAAAGGAACTGAAAAAGTATTGTGTTCAAAGAAGTGACTCCTGAAGCATATTAAGATTTTCTGTTCAAAATGTATACATTACTCAATTTAACAATTCATCTACTTAACAGAATGAGTCAATCTTTGAGAAATAGTTGATTTAGTGGTTACCTGTGAAACCCGCTGGTTAGTACTCTCCTAGAACAGGGTTGAATTATTCTGCCATAACCTCTCCTGGTGCTAAGAGTTTCACCGCAACGTGAGTGCTTTCATGGAGCAGTGATCAGGGCTCTGGACTCAAGTTTGTTGATTCAAATACTACAGTAGGTGAATGATGTGCCTGTTGTACATTTGAGATTCATAAAAAAAATGCCCCAGTTAATGTGCCTCCAGGTTGTCATTACAAATGAGCTTTTTTTCACAAATTTACCTGGCAAAATAAAGGAAACAAAGGATTCCCTTTAAACTCTCTTGAGTGATGAATTCAAGTGCACTTCAGTGTTGTCAATGTCTCAGGTGGCAAGCCAAAAAAGAACAACACATTGCAATAAGAAACATATAAATAACTTATAATTAGTCATACAAGTTATTAAAATTGTTCCTTCTGAATGCATATTTTTTTCTATAGATAATAGGAATAAGGTTGAGATGTTGTCTTTCTTGGTGAGATGAAAAGACAAAGACTCTGGTGAAGAATAATGCTGGAATTATGTTACCATACAGTATCTTAGTTTCTCTCAGTGCTGCTGAATTTTCTAGTGTTCTCTTTTCCAGGCTATCCCAGTTCACCAGATGAGCTGTATGACTCTCTAAGAGACATCAGAGTAAGTCTAAAGCTCAATACTTTTGCTGTTAGCCAAGTCTTTGTAAAACTACATCATTACACCCACATTTTAAATTATTTTGCATGTCACAGCATGGCCTCGCAATTTAAAAGGATAATGAAGTTAATTTTAAGATATTTTTTTCCACAGTATATAAAGCTTTCAACAGTTATGAGATTTTCAGTTTTATGTTTTTGTGATATGCTGTACATGTACAGTATACTGTATGTCTTCCATTACACTCATTTCTTATTTCTCTATTTACAGGCATTCCATGAGAACCAGTCCTAGCAGCTTTTTTTTCTGTTATTAATCTTAACCTAAAAAACTAAGGTACTACTGCTCTTTTTTCTACTGAAAACTTTATTAACTTTTCTTTTTTGAAAAAAAAAAGATTATGCTAAGCATCATTAATGCACATAAGAAATGCAACACTCAGGTCTCCTAAATTCAATCAAATATTTAAAAAATGAGCATCAAACAGGTAACAATTTTGTAAAAACAGACCAAATAATCATAGGTTTGCAGTATATAACATCACACACAACCAAAATGAAAGCATTACACAGCTAATGTTCAGCATGACCTCTTTGATTATTAATGTAATCTTGGCAATAATGATGTACAAACCTAGTCAACCTCTGGAAAGACTACTGTTGGATCTTCCACCACTCTTTCCATATACTGTAGCTTTGCAGTATTTGAAGTTGTCTGCCACTGATTGTTTCCAGAGATGTTTTGTTGGACTTTTAAAGTTGTCCATAGCATGTCCTTAAACGTATTTAATTGACATTGTGCCACGAATCCTGGCATTATGTTAACATTAGCTTTAGATGTCTTATATTGTCCTTTTGTAAATTTAAGATTTACACATTTGCATACAGGAATAGAAAACTGTTGGTTCAAGGTCTTCATCAATGTATTGGAAACAATAGTTACACTCAGTCTGCTCCTAAGGCTTTCTTGTTTTAAAGAAGGTGCCTAACCTATATCACCATGGTAGCACAACTTTACTTTACCGGTTGACTTGAACAAACTCACCTGATTTTCACATACTGTACATTGTCCTTTGTCAGTTGTGTCAAAGGCAAACAACATTTATCAGTGAATAAAGCTTGCTTAACAGTCTGTCTGCTTTCTCCTTAGATGTTCTCTGATCCACAGAAGACAGCAATTCTCTCTCTCACCTGTCTGCCTGTTGACCTTAAATGGCATCCTAAAGTACAGATGCGGAGAGTGAGCAACATCATGTTGAATTCTTTAAGCCACCACCGTTGCAATGCAAATGCTGTAACATAACACATTTGTATATTCAGGGGTTCATCCAACTTTCCTCTTGATATTTGATTTCTACTAACATGTTGGCTATCCTTTAGCTTTAACAAAGTTGAGCCAAAAAAGTGATCAGTCCTTACCTTCACCCTTATCAAATATGTTTTATGGCATTCTGCCATTCTGTTTTTTTTAAGTAGAATGTCTGGAGGAGTTTAACTGGCTCATTTTCCTTTTAGCTGGGAGCAGCAGTCTTTTCCACAGGCTGTCTTCTCAGTACTGAAACAAGAATGGACAAGAGCACAATCCACTGATTCTCACCCAATGGTACAGGATACACAGGAAAATAATGGAACAGACAAACAGTTGAGATAGGAGAGGAATGCAAATCAAAGAGTAGCTCATCTGCTTGCCTAGCAGAAGTCCTCTATCAGACAGGACCACAAGATTTTAAGAGTTTAAATAAGATATGCTAAGTGAACATGTGAATCATTGTTAAACAATGAAGCATACATTGTTTCACAATGTGTTTTACATGCTCATTTAGTTTGAATTGCAATTACAGTATGTTATACATTCCAATGTCTTTTGTTTTAAAATAAATGTGTTCAAGGTTTGAATATTATTTCAAGTATTTTACTGGGTATCTTTCAAGAAACAGATGGACAAGACATTTGTATAAATGAGGTATCACAGAATGAGAAAGATGGACTGATTGGTCACCTCTTATTTGCAACCTTTCTTATATTCTTAAATTCTTGGAATTGTGTATGGGTTAGCTTGGAAAATTGACACTTTCAAATGTCCTACTGCAGGAAACAAGCATAGGATTTCAGTTTGGAAAAACTGTATCCACTGAATCTAACCTCGTACCCTTTTGTGATATATATATGTATATTTGGTTAATGTCAAAGTTACACATCATGAGGCTAAACAGGTGTAAGCCTGGTCAATACCTGGATGGGAGACCTCCTGGGAAAAACTAAGTTTGCTGCTGGAAGTGTTAGTTTGGCCAGTAGGGGGTGCTCATCCTGTGGTCTGTGTGGGTCCTAATGCCCCAGTACAGTGACAGGGACACTATACTGTAAAAAAGGCGCCGTCCTTCGGATGAGATGTAAAACTGAGAAATGACCTGACTCTCTGGTCATTAAAAATCCCAGGGCGTTTTTCAAAAAGTGTAACCCTGGTGTCCTGGCCAAATTTCCCATTGGCCCTTACCAATCATGGCCTCCTAGTAAACCCAATCTCTGAATTGGCTTCATCACTCTGATCTTCTCCCCCCTGATAGCTGATGTGTGGTGAGCGTATTGTGTGCACTATGCCTGTCATCGCATCATCCAGGTCCCCTCCACATTGGTGGTGGTGGAGAGGAGTCCCCATTATCTATAAAGTGCTTTGAGTGGACTGTCCAGAAAATTGCTATATAAGTGTAAGCAATTATTATTGTAATTATTACTTAACAACCAAGGAATTGAAATTAACTGTTGAATAAACTAACTGGCACATTCTTACTTACACACACTAAACAGAATCAACACAGAACTGTCACTCCTATTTAAAAAATATACTGTATAATATCTGGCTTTTTTTTCTTTTTTGTTGAGATTTTTGTTTCCTACCAGCTTCATATACAATATTTTAATTTTTTTTACAAAAGCCATGTTGCATGTGAAAAAAATGAAAATGTGCTATACCAAAAATGTTTGATTTTGTATTGCTCAATAAAGTGCTTAACCATCCCTATTAAATGCCTGTTGCAGAAGTTGACCCAGTGTCAACTCCAAAATATCCATATATTTTTACATTTACAAGTAGATGTACTTTTTTATTTTCTTGCACATTATTTCTTGTTTTATGTCTTTTGTGATTATGTTATTCTGTACATATTGATGCAGTATGCTCATGAATGCTATGGAAAAACATAAATTTGCATTATCACTTTTGAATTTAAAGTGTAGAATACATGATTGAAAATATTATTTTGAATATACTGTAGTAGCGGCAATACAGAAGTATAGATAAGCTAAATAACCCAAATTCTGTAATAATGTTTAATTAGTATCATAATAACATAAGAACATTTATATTTCTTATTTGTCTTTTTGAGAAATGATATTTTATTATTTGGCAGATTTCCACACATAAAATCCAAATTGTAGTGTAGACAAGCTTTACATGATTAAATAGTAATTTGATTTGGTTAAACATCCTTAACAGGTGAGTTCTGCACTTCTTTGGAAGATGTAAAGCATCTCTTCCTATACTGTATATGCACTGCTTTTGTAAAAGCTTTAGAGAAAACCTGCAAAATGCAGGCATTTGTTATAAACCAAAGTAGAATTTATTTATGTTGTTCTAATGTATTATGGGTATGTACATTCAATAAATAAGGAAATGTTCACTGAGAAAGTGAGTACTGACACCATCCTGCCTAAAAAGCGAATACATTTTAATTGATAAGAGCACCTACTACTTTAGCTAGAAATGGCAAGCAAGGTAAAAAATCTTCTAGTTCCTGGAAACTCCGGCGTGATAAATAATGCTCTGCCATTACTAAGATTCAGTCATCGTTCCGTGATCTTAATATATAGTATGGCTCAGAGCTAACTCCCTAAATCATGATCACTGCTACACCAAAACAGAGAGAACTGTACAGTATGATTTGGGATGCTACAGTGTATCTGTACAGTGTATCTGTATCTTTCTTGTGTCCAGTGTAACAGGTTAAAATTAAATAAAAATCTTAGCCATTCTTTTTTGCTCTCAGTACTCTCTACACACTTCATGTTTAGCAGCAATCTTTAGTCAGCCTGAATAAGCAATAAAGGTATTTTTTATTTTATTTTTTTTATTTCTCCCTCTTCCGTTGGAATACAAATATATATAATGGGATCCAGCCTGGTCCTGGTTACATTAGATCATTTGGACTAATATAAAAGGTTTGAAAAATATAAAAGAAATACAGTATGCAATTAGAAAATATAAGCCCCTTTTCCCTTGTAACAGAATATGGCTTAAAGTTATAGGGGGAGTCTGTTATGGGTCTAGAGTCTGACATAGTCAATACCCCAAGTAAATGGGAGCCTACTGTATTGTATATCTCTATCCATAAAAATTCACTCTAACCAGGAAAGACGTTTCTAACCGAGGTAACTTTTACCCAGGAAACCCAAGTTCCCCCAAAACACAGAATAGCACGCTCTCTCTAACAAGGTTAAAATACTTACAGTAAAACTAAAACACATAAACAAACTCAATTGTGGTTTCTGTTTAAGGGCATCTTTAAATTCCCTTGCTCTTTCTGAGCATCCTGGAGATTGTTGTTCTGCTGGAACAAGATTGTTGTTCTTACTTTATTATTCATACTATTTTAATATATGACATTCTGTGATTATCTGAAATATGAATATCGTTTGCATATTATTTTATTGTTAGATAAAGTCTTCATTATGCCCAAGAGACAATGTGTTAAAAAGGTAGCTTGGGTTTTGTCTGGAATCAAACTCTGACCCTATTGATTCATAGCACAGACGTCTATGTCACCAATGCATCACTCTAATTTGTATTTGATTTTCCATTACAACAGATGTACTTAAAGGAACACTTTCCTTTCCAAAGTAATCACAGCAAGAGGCCAAATTAAAGACGTTGGTGCAGAAAATGTTTATGAAGAAGGTGGATTAATGTTTTGAACCTTATTTTTTTTCTACTCCTACCTGTTTTACATTTATATCATTTTTAATTATTTGTCTTAAATGAATATCATTCATGGCATTCAGAGACATTATTATACTTATTTTTATAATTTATTACCCTTTAGTCTCATGATCCCATTCTGAATATTCCCTATTAAGTGGATTTAAAAAAGTACTATAACTTTTTTTTACAACAATAACAACAGCAAATTCATAGAAACACTATTGCATTTTATAATGTATTGTATATAAACTTCATATAGAGTAGTTGGAACAAACACCTTTCCAATATAACCACAGTAAGCGACCAAGTTAAAAACTTTGATGCAGAAAATGTTTATGAAGAAGGTGGAATACTGTTGTGTATGTACATCAGGTATAATATATTGATATTAATAAATTAATATAATTAATGATATTCAGATACGTTATACTTCTGTTGTTTTTATGTTAAGCTACAAAACATTCCCTTTAGTTACATAATTCCATGTTAATATTAATAATATATTAAATGGATTTAAAGATGCACAGCAGAGAAATGTTAAATGAAGCCATATTTTTACTAACATCTAACGTACCAAAGTGCCACCTATCAATCATCTTTTGGGTAGTAAATCACACACCCTACCTCATTGTAGTACGTCTAACATTCTGAGTGGCGCATTCTGAGTGGCTGCATCTGTACAGTAACTTGTGTGTTGTATGTTTTGTGTAGTGTAGTGCGTTTCACTGTCATTGTTAATAAATGTTTGTTTAACCAAGTGTGCCTGGATTATTACTCTTTTCACCAAAGCTGGCCGGAGAACAAAGAATTCATGTGCCTCTAATTATACCAACAGCTCAAGTTTATTCTTAACATAAATCTTTACAAGTTGGGGGTTATGATCATTTATTTGAGTATTCATTAAACTGTTTAGTCTATTCCTGATATTTTGCATTTTCATAACCCCCATTTATAACAATTTTTTTTCAGATGACAAGCTACAGGCTAGAAGGCACAAGGTAAAACTTTCAGTCAGGAAACAGGAAGTACTGTAAATAAGTATTGAAAATGTTGTCTATGAATATGAATACCCACATAAATGATTAAATATACAGGATCTGTGATCATCTCTGTGCGTGCCCTGCATCAGTGAACCAGAATTACTTGTGGACTGATAAAAAATTGAGCAGATGAAAAACAAAATCGACATAAAAACAGGAATCACTTAAATTTTAAGACAGACACCACAAAACATTATTTAGTTTTTTTAATACCATTAATATTTAATATTACAACTTTATAGTTTCTATAAAACTCAGGAGTTTTGTTTTACTTGGGGAGAATCTGGAATATTTAATTACTTTTAATTTGCTTTAAAATAAATCATTTGACAGAAATAAAATTGATTCTACACTCCATTTTTAGCCAAATGTATTGTGCACAAAAGGTACCTTAGCAATTCATCATCTAAATTAATAATATTGTTTCTGTGCAAACATTCATCTGAAGCCTGATCTCAGATAATCAAGACTTTGGCTGAACTACAGAAAATATGACTGTGAGCTGTGAGTTGCAGTGGTGCCCTGATGAATTGATCTTTAAATAGTACAGAGATGGATAGGAGCTAATTGTTGACATGGCTGACTCTAGTGGGAGCAATGGGGACAGATACACAAACCTTTCTACTGAAAATAAATGAGGTTTGTTTGAGCTGCTATATAGGAGAAACTCCAGAGGCATCCTTGGCATGGGAAGGATCTGTGGAAGAAAACAGTATGAAGAGAAAAAAATCTATTTCAGTATGTTATGCAGACGAGGTGCCAAATTATCTAAACATATACAGTAATCAAGAGGAATATGAAAGCAAACTTAGGAGACATAGAAAGCATACTCAGTGCCTCCTGGGTTTGCTCCATATTCTTTCCATTTTCATATACTGTAAACTGCATGCTCAGGTGACACAGTTTCAAAGGTGACAATGCTCTTACTATTTGTGCCACTGAGTAAGCGGTGTTACAGATTTGTAACCCAGAGTAAATTTTGCACGCTCTGGTTAGGTCCCTGTGATGTAATAGAGCACATTAACCTAGTAAATTAATGGATATTGTAGCCCAGAAAACCTAACCTGAGCAGATACAGTATATCACAACAGTCAGCTTATGGCAGAGTAGATTATGATCTACTAGCGAGACTTTCTACCCAATGAGTGATGTTTCAGTATGAACAATTCAGATGGGACCAAATCTCACAAAAGCACAGAAGACAAAATCTGATATTAAGAAAGACACAATCTGATATTAAGAACATCAATGTGATTAAAGTCCTATCTGGAAGAACACAGAAGTCTGAACATAACATTGTTGTTCCCCTTTGACAATTGTGACAATCATTCTCATATACAAACATGACAGAGATGAAGGTTCTGTAATTATTTAGACTGTCTCAATGAGGTAACACATTTTGATGCCTATCACATGTCTCATATTAGTTGAGTGCTTACATCCACCTGTCAGAGGGCCCACTCTTTCCTTGCATAAAGATACATGTGCCCCATCACACCACTCTAGATGAAATTGAGAATTAGCTAATTGTTTTAGCTGGCTTTGAGACATTGTGACCCTTTTGGGTCTTTACTATTATAGTGTGCTTCTTTTCAGCCACCATGTTGCATTCTCTACCTTTCAGCAGAATTTTAACAAACTGCTTTCCTCCATGTCCCCTCTGTGTTGGCACATGAAAGATATAGTGATTTTTAGTGAAGACTGGGCATCACACCTCCTTTACATTCAGGCCATCTGGAAGTCTCACTGTCAACACGTCTAACACTAAATGTTTTGTATAAACATCCTACTGTCACGATCGTAAACCCTTCCTCTTAAGGACGCTCCAGCCCTACCTTGTTAATACTCATCTCCCGCACCTGCCTCTGGTTCCAGCCCTCCGTGTTATATAAACCAGACATTCCTGCCTATCGGGGTTCAGCTTTAGAACATGGACGCCCGGAAGCCCGCCTACCCGCGAGTCCAGGAGCGGCTCGATGGCATAGGCTTCACAATGAGTCCGGGATCAGGGAGCGTCTGGTCCTGTTAACCCCTTTTTATTCCCCTGACAGTCCGCCGGATCCCGCTACGGTTTTTAACTCAGTTTGTCTGTCAGGATGGATTACCCGGTTTTAGACTTTTGCTTCATTCATGGATTTGCCTCGGACTCCCTTGGACTGTTTGCCTTGGCCACACCTCCCCCGAACACCTGCGCACCATGGACACGCCACCTGTTTTCCTTCCAGCCCCTAGCATGTGTAGTGGCAATGCTTGTTAATAAGACAGAATTAAGCGTTGCTGTGCTTTCCTAAATGAGGCCCCATCTCTCTGTTCAGAAGCTATTCATGCAGGCTGATTTAAGGTGTTTTCTTTTGATAAGGAACAACTCCCAAATGGGGATGCACTTAGCTAAGCCTGGCTATCATGATCAATGATCATCCCTGGTGCCTATCTCTCTAGGGAGTGCCAGAAGGACATCTAGATTGCATTCCTAAGTGTCAGGAGTAAGTGACTCATCTCTCTCCTTGATCAACCAATCAGGGACTGGCAGGGCGTGGCAACACCACGTGGGTCTCCAATGCCCGCCAAACTCTCAACCAATCAGCACACATCTGTGTCTTGGTCAAAAAGGTAGCACAAGCTCAGGTCAGGGCTCTCCTTGGCCATTTTCGCGCACCCTCAGAGACAACCATGTGACAACCGCTGTTGTCTGCACTGGGACTTGAACTTTGTTCTAAGAGTGAGGCCGTGGATCCTGTGTGTACTCAGAATTCTGCAACGACCACATGAATGCTTCACTTAATCAACGGCAGCCTATAGTCGGACCCTCGTTGACAACCTGAATAGCTTATTCAGAAGCAGTGCTGGACCGGGAACGAACCAGTTTTCTTCCCGTGCAAAAAAGTGACTTGCGAGAACCCGCGGTCACACTCTGTGCATAGAGACTTTCTACTAGTCGGCCGGACTACTAGTAGACCCCTGGGAGCACTTAGATTCCTCCGCCCATCCTACTCCGAGCTGCACCTCGACTGGTTGGCCAGTAGCCAAAGGACGCCGGGACAATGCCTATTGGACGACCGCTGGGAAAGAGTATGTAACAGAGCCTGTCAGCTGGTTTGGTGTTCATACCGGGAAATCCAAATCCATACATAGTGGATAAGTAAACCCTGTGTTCTACAATATGTCTCGAGAATGTTATTGTTACCTCAACACAAGTTGTTATCAATTTAATACATGGGTAATGTATTTACTTCCGAGTCTAGTATAACAGTGGGTAATAACACTGATTAGCGATTTGGTATAGCTGAACGGTATATTGAAGTATATTCTCTGTTGTGTATCTCTTTGTGCTTGCATCTCTTTGAGATTATATACCTTGTGTTTTGATAACCCTCAGAGTAAGGTCTGCTACCTGTATCCAGGCAGACTGATATATGTTTGGTGCACAATTTATGTTTAATAAATGTATCTCGTGTATTGAACCTGTGTGTGTGCCTTGTTAGTTGTTTTGATGATTGATTGTCTAAAAGCCATAACGAACCACCTCATGATTGCTGCTACTATTAATAATTGTTCAGTAATCACAAAACCCCTACACATGCCTCTTTCCCCGTGTTTTCTTCACTTCCCCCCGGATCGTGTTGTCTGCATAGGGCCCTGAAGAAATGCTTCGTGACACCTACCTTAAGTACATACTGTAGTTGGAGTTGGAAGGGTGTGTCTCCAAATGGGTATGGTAGCCACTATCAATAAGTTGACCAGTACCAGTTATGAAAAATAGACATCGTAGGACACTGCAACAGTTTATTACTCAGTTCATTAAAAGGTATTATCATTTAATGAACTGGTGAGAAAACTGGTCCACATCTGAATGTGGTGAAAATATCACATTTTAAATAGTGCACAGGGTAGACCATCTATTGATTTTCCTCAGTAAGAATCTGTTGCCAGCGTAATGCAATTATGCAATGGTGAAAAAAATTATCCTGAAGTTCAGTGGACTACATTGATACATCTTTGGTGGGGATTCATCTTGGAGACTGCTTATGCTCCCTTAATATACTATAGATCCGTCTGAACAAGAAGAACATATTAATCTCCCCAGGTAGTTCCTTTCTCTGCACACCTATTGCTTCACTGTGGCACCCAGGACTAATGGGCCACTTGACAATGCAGATGCCCTGACCAGGGTGCACTGCCTTGCTGCACCTTGCAGACTCCCCTGAGTGGTTGTACTTGGGCAATATATATGTGATGATGGGGTGATGAGGTGGGGAATAGTAACAAGGAAGTGTCTTTTAGGCAACCAGAGACAACATATATGTTTTTTTAAAATTTCTGTCTAAGGAATGTTTTTGGTAACTTGCCAGACCTATTTAAATTATTGCATAGAAATGAGTGAATTAGTCACTGAGAGCTTAATAAACATGTCGCAGGTAACATATGTGGCTCAGCTGTGTGACAGAAATGTACATATTGAAATAGTACATCTTTTACACTTTAAACAGATTTAAATGTCTTGCACAAAATGGTGGACATCCTTGTATGTTTGATAGGAAGTGGCTTCATGATACAGTATACGTGATGGTTAGTGCTTTAAAGCCTTGTTGGAATAGTGAAAAGGCAGCAGCCAGAAACAGTGAAGAAAGGTTATAGTGACCTTTTACGAACTCACTCAATTTAAAGTTTTGGAAAAATGCTATTAAGTAGGCCCTGGGAGAATGAATTGGCCTGTCTTAGTTAACTGTCTAATCACAGTGAAGGGAGTAAACTGAGTAGTTGGGCTACTTGCTCTATAGCATCTTAAGACAAGAGTGATAATGCTATCCCCAGTAGCAGACAGTTCCTTGGGGAACTGAGGATAGGAAGGCCCTGGGCCAGACTACAATAAAATAAAAACTGGAATTCCCATAAGTGAAAATGAAAAGACATGTAATTTACTCTGAAACCAAAAAGTATGTTACATTCAAAGTGGAATGTTTTTAACTATTATAAGACAATCATTTTGTTTAATTTACAGCTGTTCAATGAAAACAGTAGCCAGTGCAAGTTATTTTGTATTCAGTATTTGAAATAATAATAATAATAATAATAATAATAATAATAATAGTTGCAAATGCAAGGGAGAGAATAGGTTTCTAAATGGTGTTCATAATTTCTATGGTGAGGAGTTTACATGAAGAATGATTATTATTTAGGATAGCTGAGACTAATTAAACTTGGCTATTGTCATGCCTTCCAAACATTCATTGTAAACTCCATTTAGTCCTGATAGATATTATTTTATAGGACTAAAAATATGTATTTTAGTCTTATAATAATAATAATCATAATAATCATAATAATCATAATTGCTTACACTTATATATTATATATTTTCTGGACACTCCAATTAAAGTGCTTTACAGGTAATGGGGACTCCTCTCCACCACCACCAATGTGCAGCATCCACCTGGATGATGCGATGGCAGCCATAGTGCGGCAGAACTGCAGAGTGATGTGGCTGCTGTCTGCGGCTGAAATGCACATTTTGATAAAGAAAGCTCAATAACGTAGGAGATTGGAGGTTTTCATTTTTCTGTGACAATCAGAAATTGTAGCAATTAATTGCTAGTGTACTTGAGAGTTGTAGGAACCAAATATAATACTTTATAGTCTCAGACACAGATTTTAAATATACAATATGCAATTTATTGATATAACCTAAACATGCATAACAAACAATAAACTAATACAACATATATCTGTGAAACTATTTGCTCTGAACATGGAATGCTGATCTGTAATGCTGATTACACAGATCAGAATTAATAACTTTACAGTTCAAATATACATTGACTATATGCATTGACAGTCTAGCTTGTAGGCTCTATCAGTCTCATATAGCTAAATCATGCTTTTTTCTCAGATACAAGTAAATATACATTTACAATTGTGAACTAAACAACAAATGTGTTTTTGCAATAATAGTTCTTGAGAATTATTATGTGAAGAATGAAATTTAATACTCAGAAATCCATTGTCCAAATGACCTTGAAAAGTTTAGACTTTACCAGACTTTGTGCAGGTAAAAATTAGTTTGGCAGGGTTTTCCATAGCAACTTCTCGGTGCTGGGAGGGTCTTGATGTACGAGAGAGAGAAAGAGCTTTAGCCTTGTTTTGTTTAGTAGCTTGCGTTGGCCTCAGGCAGCTCTGCCAAAGTAGTACTTGCTCGCTTTGGACTTTAAAACAGTCTGTGCACAGTTAGTCGTCTTGAGGTCCAGCAAGCTTGACAACAGTCACATTGGTGCCGTGACCTGGATGGGAGCGTCCTTTGCCGAGACGAAGTCAGTAGGGTAGGGCGTAGAAGACCTGATCAGGACACGGTGATGTCATTGCCCTTCCTGCGCATAGCAGGGACCTAAGCTGCCTTGGTTGAGGGAGGTCTCCTTTATCTCATGCGGCTGGTTCCCTGTTGCGTTATGCCGGAGACCTGTGTTTGTGCCCCAGGTGTTACGGGGTGGAGCGACAGAGGGCACGAGCCCATGCGGAACTGCGACGGTCACACAAACTGTACTACAGCTTCCCATCTACATCTTAAAAATCTAGTGGAAGTCTTTCATTTTAAACAAAACAGGGTGCCATTTTTTAAGAAGATGGAGAACAAACACCTGTGAGGTCAGGCAGGTATGATTTTGTGTTAGAAACAGAAAAGATAATGAAGGATTTTCAAAATCCTCAAAGGCATTGTCACATTCAACAATGTGGATTTCTTTAGATTCAAGAATGAAAAATTTACCAGATGCCACAAGTGGAAAGGAAGAATGTCTACTTGGTGGGAACTTATCTTTAGTAACTGAAAAGGATTACTTGAAAATATTTTATTGTACTGTGTGTTTAATGTATGGAAAAGGTGTCTAGCCTATATTCCCATCCATTTTAATTTTTAATTTAAAAATGATACGGGTATAGTCTTTCCAAATAATATTGTATCAAATTTCTTTTGAAATTACATCATTTTAATTGGGATTTGGAATCTCCATAAATGAAAATCTTACACTAAATTACACATTTACACATATATAACAGAAGGTGGCAGTGTAAGTCTTGTCAACTCCTTCCTTAAAAATACAAAAATGCAATCTGAGAGAAGGGCATTTGGCCCATCTAGCTTGTTTGATTTTCAGTAGCTAATTGATGCAAGGATCTTATCCTGCCATTTCTGGAAAGAAGCCATGTATTGGCTTCAACAAAATGGCTGCATAGCTTGCTCCAGAGTCCTACTGGCCTTTAAGTAAAAAATGCCTCCAGTTTTAAATGCACTTCCCCTCAATTTTCATCTGTTCTCTGATTTGTATTTTACTCTTAATTATGAAGAAGTCCACAGGGTTGAATTCATAAATGCCTTTGAGAATTGTGAGTACCTGCATTACGTTCCCTCACAGTCTTTGTGTTCAAAAATGAAAATATATCATTTTAGCTGTGTCAGAACAGAACATACGTTTGAACATTGATGTGTCTGGCGGTGTTCTCTGGAATGAAACCAGGGCAATGTTTTTTTTCTGTCATGATGACCATAATAGGATATAATATATTAAATATGGTCTCACTAGCACATTCTACAATTTTAACATAACACTCACTCCCCATAAAAGTCTGGGAATTTAACTGCAGCATAGACAAACAATAACAGGATATTCTTGCTCCCCACTATTGTTGATATTGTAAACATCTTGTTCAAGCTCAGTGTTTCCCATTTTACTTTAATACACTAGTTAGTTTTTTTGCACTTGACCACTAATGTCACCTGACTTATGTTGGCCCAAACGTCTATTGGAACAACGTTCTGTTTTTATTCCCATTGTAGGTTCTACAAGGTTGGCTGATTTTCTTTTTTTAATGTGTTCTGCAGAGTTGGCCAGGTTTCATCCAAATACATACTGTACATTTCTTGAAGGCCTACCACCTGCAATTTGCGAACGAATCTTTTATTTGTATTATTTTCAATATTTTTAATTATTATTTGTATTATTTAATTATACCCTGGACAGGACACTAGTCTTTTACAATGTACACAAACACAAGAGAACAGTTTAAAAGCATCAAGTAATCGAGCTATTCTGTTGTTGGATGGTGGGATGAAACAAGAGCACCCAGAGAAAAATCAAGTAAACATTGAGAGAACATGCAAATTCCATTCAAACGCCGACCCGTTTTGTAGTCTGTCCCAGGGCCCAAGAACTGTGAGATTTCAGAGCAAACTGCAACTCCGATGTGTCTTACACTTGTGCATATACTGTATTACAAAATTCTACTCATTACACTGCTACAGTATGTTCTGATTAAAATAGTTCAATACTCTTTAGAAACCATATTAATTTATTTTATCAAAATATTACTTTGTAAATTCATGGTTAATTCATTCTGTTAATGAACACTATATTGAATGTTTAATAAAAGCTCGGGTATGAATTTTACATTTTAATGTTTTATTTCATCTGCATTTATTTAACTGGAATGCTTAATTTTGTGCCCCTGATCACGTACAGAGAGAAATGTAGTTCTCTAAGGCAGTGTAAGACAAAATGATGAGAGCGCATTTTCATTGAGCTGGGTTAAACAATGCCAAACTGTTAGCAATGCTAATCCAAACCATTCACTCACTGCTCCTCTGGATAGGAAAGCAAGGCACAGAGGCAAGAAAAGAGAGAAGGTGACTCCTGCATGATTTACTTTGACAGAACGGAACAAGCTTCACTTTCGCTAAATTGGTTTACATCCCATTGCCTACCTTGATGTAGCAATAACGCTTAATAGTGGACCTTACTTTCAGATGCTCAGGGAGAATTTTAACTAGAATGTGAAAAGTAAGCTGTTCTAGCTCCTATAGGAAGCTACAACTCTCCTTTAAAGGTGTATCTGAGACAAGATGCAATGCATACAGAACTATGTGAATACAAGTTTTTATTTCACATCGAAAAATGCCAAGAAACACTAAAATTTAGAATTTTTAGTATTATAACCAAAGTGTTTAGGTTGGACATATTAGATGTTCCTTTATACTCTTCTAGTACATGTTATTGTAATAGTGAGATGAGTGGCTGTGACCTTCAACAAAAATGTAATGTACAGTTCTTCTGAGTTAAGTTATTTGCCATAAATGTACAGTATAGAGGTATCCTCTACTTTTCTTTAGCTATTTACTTTTTAACCTTCACACCCTCTTCAGTAATCATGTATTTCTCATGCATTATGAAATTGAATCTCCTTCCTCTTCTCTAATCCCTGATATTAGATCAAATCACTTCCAGTGATGCACAGCTTGGAAATATACAGTACAGTAGCATGATGAACTAAATGGTTAGTGATATCTACAGTATTAAGGTATAGGATTGCTCAGTGGTATTCAGAAAACTTGGTATCTGCTGCCTGTCCATCATTAGTTTACTACAACTTGAACTATACCTAATAATGGTAACAAGTTTATTATTGCTTTCAAGAGGAGGAACAAGACGTGTTTGTGTGCCATATGACCAATTCACCACCCCTCCAAGTTGCAGTCCACCCTTTTCCTGGATTGGTCCCAGGATTCTGCAACCCTTTCCAGAAATATACTCTCTCTTTTCCTAGCATTAATCCCGCATCAGCAGGGTCCGCTTGTCGGCACGCCCATCTCCATTTGGTGGTTTGAACCAAATCTTTGATCTGACGTTGCCATTAACTGCGACGAGAATACTCCAATCGGCGCGTCGCTCTGCCTGCCGTCGGAGGGGGGGAGGACACCGGGGTTACAAAGCACTTTACAGGTAATGGGGACTCCCCTCCACCACCACCAATGTGCAGCATCCACCTGGATGATGTGACGGCAGCCATAGTGCACCAGAACGCTCACCACACACCAGCTATCAGTGGGGAGGAGAGCAGAGTAATGAAGCCAATTCATAGATGGGGATTATTAAGAGGCCATGATTGGTAAGGGCCAATGGGAAGTTTAGCCAGGACTCTTTTCGAGAAACACCCTAGGATTGTTAATGACCACAGAGAGTCAGGACCTTCCCAGTGGGCAAAAGACGTATAATATACGTCTATTAAACGCATACCTTAGACGTCTAAATGTGGTCTACAATTTGTCTAGAATGAAATTCTAATATACGTCATTTATTTATTTATTACGTCTAGTTATACGTCAATTATACGTCTATGTTTAGACGTTCATTATACATAAATGGTTGGAGTTCTATTATACGGATACATTTAGAGGACTATTATACATATATGGTTGGAGTTCCGGATAACTTTAGAGGTCTATTATACGGATAACTTTAGAGGACTATTATATGTATATGGTTAGAGATCTATTATACGTATAACTTTAGAGGTCTATTATACGTATATGGTTAGAGGTCTATTATACGGATAACTTTAGAGGTCTATTATACGTATATGGTTAGAGGTCTATTATACGGATAAC
Source organism: Lepisosteus oculatus (assembly GCF_040954835.1). Lineage (NCBI taxonomy): Eukaryota > Metazoa > Chordata > Actinopteri > Semionotiformes > Lepisosteidae > Lepisosteus > Lepisosteus oculatus. The sequence continues at coordinate 28,134,790 of NC_090700.1, forward strand.
ATTAGAGGTCTATTATACGGATAACATTAGAGGTCTATTATACGTATATGGGTAGAGGTCTATTATACATCAAAGATAGATTTTATAGGTGTAGAAACAAGTAAACCAAGCCAATGGTTAGGTTTAGAAATTTATTCTGAAAATACACATTCACACCTGAAACATATGTATTTCAAATTATACATTGTATACAATCAATCAACAATCAACATATGGGCAATAATCATAAAAAACACAACCAGTCTTAAACTTCAGCTACAAATTCTGGTAACATGGCAATATACAGTATAGTAATGACAAACACAAAACTAATTACATTAACACACTAACTCAAAACCACATTTTGATTCAAATATACATTTTAAAATGTACAACTTCTATATTTCCAAGAAAAAAAAATATTACAATGGAAGTTAAGACGATTTTTGTCCACTATTTGCAAACCCTGTCTAATTGTCCTAACAGTTAGAACCAAAAACCTATTATTTTCAGAGTCCAGATCTCCTGGCCCCCTGCCTTGCATATGCATTCTTCAAGTAACACATTGCGTGCTCCTTTATTTCTTTTTCTGTTGATGTAGGGTGGGACTTCAGCACCGCAGCTAGGAGAAAATTATATAATATTACTTCCCAAATAAATGATGATTAATATCTTCTTTAGTATAATCTAAAAAATGAACGGTTTACTAAGCTCAAAGCTGAAATAAATGTATAAAATTTGGCTTGCATCATAGCAGTTGAGCAATAAAGTCTATCCTAATTAAAGAGTACCCAAAGTTTGAAAGTACAACATAGAATAAGAATAAGAGAAACGGCAAAACGATTTTGTGTCATCTTCCCCATTCACACTATTTTATGTGCCATTTTTTTACTTATTCACGTACTATTTTAATCAAAATAATATTAAGAAAGATCTGTATGTATGTATCACATAGTATTATTATTGTTCATACTTACTCGTCAAAAGAGGATTGCTGAGATATTTGCAGATATACTTCTACGTTTGAAAAACGTGTCCAAAATGGTGACCAACGAATACTAGCAATGCATTGTGGTATATAACCGGAAAATATGCTGGGTTCGATATTTTCTCAACGTATGCGTTTATTAATGTTGTCGATATTATGGTTGAAATTTAACATTGATAATACATCGCGGCTATGTGCCCCCTGCTATGAGCTGATGTGCAATTTTAACGCATGCAGTTAGTAAGGATCGGTCACTGTTGTATGGTATTATATATAATGACATTATGGAATAGGATGGGGACAGGCCTGGCATCACGGGGGGAGGGGGGAATGTCACCCCTTCAGTTTTGGACAAAAAGATTTACTTAACTTAATTTGCGCCCTAAAAAAATAGTTGTACTTTGTCAACGGTCAGACAACACTAAATGACACGAACAGTCACTCAGTCTGTTTGATGGGCAGGAGGGCTATCCGTCCAGGAACTGCACATATCAGTGTCGTTATTGAGTGTCAACATTACGATCCTGTTTGCTCAGGTGGACCGATTCCTTGCAGTAGTTTATCATTATACTTAAAATCGTTATATAACTAGGACTAGTTATAGCAGTCTGTGCTTTCTGTTGGTTTTACAACATTTTTTTCTTAACGATTCAGAACGTCCATGTAGCTGCAAAAATGAACGCTTATGGTACCTTTCGCTCCAGGCAATACAAACCATGAGAGTGACGAAAAATGTGAAACTGAACTTCATCGCAAATACCAGATTGCTAGTCGTTATCTTCTATCATGAAGCACTAATCAATGGCATAGCTGCGAGATTTCATTTGGGTAGCTGCACCGTACAGCTCCGTTTCAACCGAAATATCACTCCCCCCTCAGAATTTCAGACGCCCCCCTACAGATTTTTCCCTGGGCACCGCGCACTGATGGGGGACGGGGTGTCCAGGAAATGGTATCAACTTTTGTCAAGAAAAATGAAAACAGAAACTCTATAGCCACTCAAACATTTTACTGTTTTTTTTCAGCTAGGTGGCAACACATCTAACACAGTGCCTGAGGCTTTTTACTGTATGTATCGTGTGTGCCGCAACTAGGAGTATACGGCACTCTGCACAGTGTACGAAGTAAATTATTTTCGCAGTAATTAATTTATTATATTTACTATATTTATTATACACGTGTAAATTATTTACTGCGAAAATAATTTACTTCGTACACTGTGCAGAGTGCCGTATACTCCTAGTTGCGGCACACACGATACATACAGTAAAAAGCCTCAGGCACTGTGTTAGATGTGTTTTCGACGTTATATATGCGTTTATTCATGTCGTCTATTTTACGGTTGCAATTCGACGTTGATTATACGTCGAGGCGACGTATATATACGTATAGCCGTAATTTCGCCGTAAATATACGTATATTCGACGAATCAATGCCCACTGGGTTGGTTTTACATCTCATCAGAAGGACGGCGCCTGTTTACAGTATAGTGTCCCCATCACTATACTGGAGCATTAGGACCCACCTGGACCGCAGGGTGAGCACCCCCTGCTGGCCCCACTAACACCTCTTCCAGCCGCAACCTTGGTTTTTCCAAGGAGGTCTCCCATCCGGGTACTGACCAGGTTCACACCTGTTTAGCTTCAGTGGGTTACCAGTTGTGTGTTGCAGGGTGATATAGCTGCTGGCCTTTCCAGAAATATACAACAAAATAAATGATAATGATTATAATTTACTGATTTTAATACCGCTTTTCACTCTAAAGAGTTCCAAAGAATGCTTTATCTAGCCAGTACACCATGGCTTCAGAACAGTACATGGGATCTTTAATGAACAATAAGTATGGACTTCGGTATAATAATTCATCCTTAAAATAGCAAATTCTATAGTGGTGGGTCCTAAATCTAATCTGGGGAGAATTGAGTTCTAATCCCATTTAGATTCTTAGACTTTTCTGTATTCAGTCTAGACTTTCAAAAATACTCAATTTCAAGGGTGCCACTTCGTCATTTAAAACTTTAAGAAATCTGTCCACAATGTATTAACCCTTATTTCTGCCTTAACAGCTATTAATTGGTGGTCAGTTTCTTGCAACAGACACAGGAGAGAATGATTATATAAAACCGCTTACTGTACACTGTTGATTACATTAGAGCAGGGCAGAAACTCAGGGATTAATACAAACTGAAAGATAATATAAAAATGTACCCCATAAGAATACGAAAAGGAATGTGGGAACAAACAAGAACGTTCCAATGTACAATAATCTTAGATGAAGAAGACTTGTGTGGGGTAGTAGCAGCTTTTAATATTAATATGTCTTCCATTACATGTAAAGTTATGGAAAAATATTAGAACTTGAGAACTACCTACTGAAAATAAGACCTGGTCAAAATGGATTTATAAAAGTTAGATCTTGCTTAAACAACTTGTAAGAGTTCTTCGACCAGACAACAATGTTGACCACTTACACCCAATGGATTGGCAATGAAGTTATTTCCTAGGTAGGTACTGTACTAGAAGCCAATATCCTTTTAGCAGATGAGATCAGTCTTGTTAAGTGGTGTTCTATCACTTGCCCTTAATTAAACATGACTGGTTGTAAAGTTGAGAGATTGAGATTCTCACAAGGTAAGCTGTTGTTGAAAACTGATTGTTGATTATCACTTGATAAACTGCTCCTTTTCTTATCTGAGTTGTACAGACACACAGAGTGAATTAATAGCAGAAATAGGTTATGCAATTTGTAAATTCTTTTTTGGCAAGAGCACAGAGCAGAGGTACAGTATATACCAAACCCTCCAGTAATTATGGATGGATATGATCCTCAGTCAGCACTGTAAAAGTGCTATATTAGTTTATTCAAATTCAGTGCATCACTGCCTTAATTAGTAAAACTGTGCTTCTCTGGCAACAGATATGTGCTGTCTAATCACTGCACAGTGAAATGTGCTTCTGCTGTCTTAAACCTTTCAATTTAAGCTGTTGACCCCTGCCGGTATGGTGCCAGTTCCAGAACTGCTGGGTGCAGTTTTAATCTGGAATTTCAATATTTGCAAACTACAATACAATTTTGTTTGTTAGAAGCCATTTTTCCCCGATATGTACAATTTAAACGTCTCAAATTTTGAATAAGAAAAATGTCATTTTTAAGGCAACCTACTCTCAAAAATGTTAAATGTATTAATTTTAATCTTAGAATGAACATCCTCTAAACTATGGATAGAGGCGATGTTCCACACAGTGAGTAATAAGTAGGCATGATAGTTTGCGCTTTGTCCAATCACAACACAGACAGACCTGTTTTATGATTTGTCATTCTGCCCCAGTGCACTTATTGTATAAAAGCTAGCAGACATGATAGCTGTGATATTCATAGACATGATATTCAACATAATTAGAGTTCAATAGCGTTGTACAGCAAACGGTGACCAATGACCCATATGCATTTGAAAGTCAACTTTCTCTTTCAGGAAAAAGGTCATTTTAAGTTGCATAAATACAATTTTTACTGCAGAGATATTGAGATATTGTGACTGTTTAATTTGTGAATAGTGTAATGCAATTGACTTTGCTGAGCTTTAAGACAGCATCACACCTGCTGAAAAATACTCTTAATGGAAGACTACCCCCCAGATGATTTTACAAGTGCATGCTGATATTCAGTGTTCCCTTATAATACTGATGTAACATTTGAAACTAATATTCAACCTTCTCAATTGGCTGACTTTAGTCATTGAGATCTAAGATGGAAGTAATAGTTGAAACAAGCAGGGCTGACTAAGCCTGTTTGTGCAACTAGGTTAAAGTGTATTTACTGTACATGCTAATGCATGTAAATGGCCTTTGAGATTTATTTACATCGATAGCTTTGATTTATTTGTTGCTTCTGTATCTTCATGATTTCTAGGAAACAATCTATTTTGTTTGAGTTGAAAAAGATACTGTAAATTTTTTTATGAAAACAGCACATTGGTATAATCCATTGTGATGACAAGGAAACAAATAGCAGCATGACGAGAATCCTGCAGTTTGTGATTTAAGATCAGATCAGATGTGATTTAAGGAAGGTTGTTTTTCTCTAAGTGCTGCTATATTGCAGCTGCTTTTTGCTGCATGAAGGATATCTCTGCAAGGGCTGAATGACCAGTTCTTGGTCCCTGCCATGTAGCAGGCATCCTTGGGCCCTTGCTCCACTATGTAATAATGCTGATATTAAAGCTGAAAAACCATTCCCAGTGTCCCTTTCTCCATTCAGCAAAGGAAACATTCCACAGGTACAGAGTAATCAATAAGGGAAATTAGTCTTACGAATTAGTATTTGTAATCAAAGCATTATTGTAATTAATGCATTTGGGAGCAATACTTGGACAGAACTCTTTTCTCCACTGTACCAAGGAGTACACTAGACTGTAAGAGTATTTTAGAATATATGGACATGATCTCTGGCTTACAACCTCACACTACAAAATTATCTTTTCAAGCAATAATAATGTTTGAATAATAAATAATTGTTGCATTTGGAGGATCACTATTTATACAGTAAAGTAAGGGGGAATATGGTAAAATGTCTATACAATGCTGTGCAACTATCTTAGACATGTTGCATTGTTCTACTCTTTTTGCTGATTTTTTTCTAACTGTATGCAGAAACTGAGATTTCCTGCTAAAAGTTTCGCCATTTTGTTTTAATGTAATGGTTCAATAAGAATAACAACACTCAGGAATTAAGTGTTTTGAAAGTGTATTGTTTGAATGTTTTAATCATAATACATTTGGCTTAACCCACTTTGCTAAGTGCCGATCACCTGGTCATAGGACAAGGAATCTAGGACCCCTATGCAGAGTGAGGAGTAACCAAGGGGTCGCTACAAATGTAAAGGTAGGTTGGAGGAGTGATGCAAAAAACAAATGCAAGGGAGAGAATAGGCTTCTAAATAGTGTTTATAATTTCTATGGTGAGGAGTTTACATGAAGAATGATTATTATTTAGGACAGCTGAGATTAATTAAACTTGGCTATTGTCATGCCTTCCAAACATTCATTGTAAACTCCATTTAGTCCTGAAAGATGTTATTTTATAGGACTAAAAAGATGCCTTTTAGCCTTATACTGTATGTGTTCTTCTTTAGCTGTGCTGTGAGGCACAAATAATGTGACTGATGTGGATTGCAATGATAAATATAATGGATTAGCTGCAATGGTTCGTATTAGCTGCTCATGTATAGGTTAGTTTATAGTATCGTGATCATATGGTTGAAGATTCCGATTAATCCTGCTGCAGACCCTGCTGCTGTACTCTTGAGCCAAGTACTTTACACATGTTGTTAGCATCCACCCAGCTGTATAAGTGAGGACCAATATTGCCTGCTGTTTCTTCCATGGAGAAACTCTTGTACTCTTAACACTACAGAAAGCTCTGACCTGATGAGCTACTGTGGTTCTGGTAGGGACTTTACCTTTTTGTTATAATATTAAAAAGCATGAGTTGAGGCTCATGAGTAAAATGCTGAATCATAGCATTTTCTAACTTGTCTATGATGTCTTAGACTTTTACAAAACTGTATTTCTAATGTGCAAATTAAGTTTTGCATTCTATACAAATATAAATATGAGGTGTATTTTACTAAACGTGATATACATATGTAGTTTTAAGTCATACCAGGATCTTAGAAAATAAGGATCAACAAATACACCAAAACACAGCTGTAATATTTTAAACAACTTTAAACAAAGTGCAGTTTATTTGGAGTGCAGGGAAAACAACGACAAAAAACCCCACCTAAACCAATAACCATAAAACAAAAACCTAAGATCCTCCTTGAGCTCCTGCCTAAACTTCTTGCAGATCCTTACCATCATGACTGGGTAGCTACACTGCTTACAGGCCATCAAAAAAACCCACAAAGATGTTTAAAAAATAGTCTCTCAGATTCTTCTCTACTTTCAACACTAGAGTCTCTTGCTCCAAGATGCAACTTTTAAAATTCACAAGTCCCTTGGTCAGTCTTTCTCCTCTGGTGAGTGGGACACTCGGGGGGTTCTGCCTTCTGTTCCCCTCTAACAGCAGACCCCACTGACCCCAGAAACTTTTGCTTCCTGGTTTTATAAAGAGTCACCTGACCAATTGGCTTCCTGCAGCTCTTTCCCCAGAGTAATCTGTGGAATGTGATTCCTACCTGGATTGAGCTCTTCACAATATCTAATAACAGCAGTTTGATTTATCCCCACTAATACAAAGTAGACTGATGGTAAGACATGTTAAAACCACTTCTAACCATGGACACATTTAGCCAATTTCCGCCTGGAATTTCCTCCCCCTTTAACAATTGTTATATCTCTGCAGCAGAACATAGCAGGAGCCTGGTTCAGGTCTTAAATTGAAGATAACTCCCTTGGCTTTGAGTGTGAATGTCTTATATTTCTTAATGTGTCTATTCAGCAGACAAACATATGAAAAAAAAAAGCAGGCGAAATTGTTTTTTTGGTCTTCAGAGGTCAGAATTTTCAACTATATGCATGTAAAAAGGCCTGGGAATGATTTGAAAACCTTGTTCTAGGTGACTACTAGCTTAGATAAAAATCTGGGACAAATTGATCAATTAGAAAAAATTCTACATCATGTTTTGTGAAGACTGGACTTGGAATGAAATTTCACGCCTATAATAAAAAATCATATAAATATTGAAAATAATAAGAATAAAAACCATTCCAATTGCTATAAAAACCTTTAGATACTGCCAGAGAGACTTTATCTGCTGTTATGCAATGAAAAAAAAACTCAGAGTTGCCTTCTGGTGTGAAAAAAATTAGCACTGATAAGAAACTGATAAAAAATTGATTGATTACCCCTTCTGTGTCAATGATTGACAGCTAAAAGGCAGGCAGAATATAGCCTGAGGCTTTTTAGAGGAAGTCTTTCCCCCTAAGGCCTCTGAATGGCTGAAAATACAATGAATGACGGCTCTTTTTACCAATCAGATCGCCTTATTTCTCGCAGTCCTGCTTCAAACATTTACTACGAAGTCAATAATGTTCAATAGCCTCCAGGTCTGGAGATAAGCTAGTCTGGGTTATTTTGGATATATATCATGCTCCAGAATAAGGTAAAAACATGGGATACTGTATATATATATTTTGCTGGTTTTTGCTTTTGCGGTTTTGTTGGTAAAAATGTATGATATTGACATGCTGTGCTGGCCGGGTGGCCGGGTGTTTTTATTGGGGTTCTGCTAGTTCATTACTTTATTGATTTATAGCACAATAGTGACACATCTGTGGAAACAAACTTTATGGTTTTGTTGTGATGATATTGGAGAATACGTGCATGTGAGAAAATTTGTAGAGCGGTTTGAAAAAAGCGTTGTTTATCTTGCGTTTATCTTAAAAAAAAGAAACGACATGGGTGGTCGTCGGCAACCACGATCAGGGCTAAGAGGTTGCAATCCTGAAAACAGAAACATGTAGATGTATCATTTCTGTTGCCTATTATTGAGCATCTGCAGTGCTGAAAACTAAAAAAACAAAACAAGTGCAGAGCAATTTACAGCCCATACTGCTTAGGAAAGGGTAAAGCAAAATCCAGAATCTTAGAATTGTTTATAATATGACTGTAGGTCAATTAAAACATCATATTTCAGACTGGCTTATTCTGAGAAAATAAAATTGCCAAAGAAAAGAATGTGTTGGAGGAAAATAAATGAATGACCTCTGACATCTTTCTTTGAACATCAATCTTATCACTAGGCATAGGACTGATAGAATAAATGCGAACCTAAGGGTTTGCTGCTAGAGACACTATTGACTCTAGTTTCTGACGCCATGGATCAGTGGCTCAGTGACTCACCAGGAATAATTTCTCAAGTGCTACTCACCTTTCCGTGCCTCAGACAGTCAACTCTGATTAAGGAAGTCTAGGCAGCAATGTTTTCATGTGGGCACAGATGGAGCCACACTGCTGTATTTAAAACAGTTGTAGCTCACGTCGGGCTGCACTGTCAGATATAATAAAAATTCCATTCACAATATACTTGTGCAAAGCATGTATCAAAAACTGGTGTACTGTGTATAGGTTTTTGTTTTTTCACCAGTAAAAATGAGTAATTATTATCCATTCTTAAATGTTCAGTTTCCTATGTCAGTTACACTAAAGTTGTGTAATTATAGAAGGTTTTAACTGGCTGTACAGTTGTTCATAAATATGGTGTCAGTAAAATAAAAGAGATGAAACGTGTAAATGGAATATTGAACATATTTGTAATATAATCAAACATAATGCATTACTGAAACATCACAGCATTTTAAACTTATTTTATTTTAAGAAGGAGCATAATATATAATTGAGAGGCAATATATTATATTATTTTAATAAGAGATTTGTCTCTGTGCAACCTTTTCGTGATACAATAGACACATCAAATTTAAATTTGGTTTAATCTTGAACAGAACTTCGAATGAAACTATTCATTCAACAGTATATAAGATGCACTCACAGTAAGACATTTGTGGAGTTCACTTGATTTCTTCATAATTGTGCTTAAGGGATTTAAGTGACACATCAATAGATATGATAGTGGCAGGTTGGATATCACAGTATGCCATGTCATTTTTTATTTTGAACAGTGTTTGATATTTTTTAAATGTATAAGCTATTAGCAGTTCAACATTTCAAACCACTACAAACATGACCATTGGAATTAAAATATCGAAAGTGGGTTATTTCTGTTTCATGTCCTCAGAACTATCACTTCATTAACACTGGTTCTTTGCACAGTGACTTTTTTATTCTACAGTTGCCACTACCATGTTGAGTACACCTAGTCAACAATGATATTAAGGAACAATACAACATTAATTTTGTCATCTAGCATGATCAGAACAACATTTAATTCCGTACCACAGAATATAATATCTATGCTGGCCCCTCTTTAGTTAATAAAGACCAGAATTCAAAGGGGGTACAAAGGTAGATCATTAAGGCCTTCTAGTTAAAAACATTTGTCTGAAGAGTTTTGTAGTTTGCAAAGACCGTATCAAGTCAGGGTTTTTTTTTCCTCTGTATGTACTGTATATGACAATATCACTGGGATGGCCTAAGATGTCAGTGATTCGTTCAGGAAGACAAATTAAATATATCACAAGTAAAGATCTGCACTAGAACAGCTAACCCCTTAGCAGGAAGAAGCAAGATACTGTACTGTGAATACATTCCACCTGGTGCATTAATTCATACTTATTTTCTGGCAAAATGTTTTGTGTTTTTACCTGTGGAAACATTTCTAAACACATGTAAGGTTCTGTAGACTGTTGCTATTATAAAATTGTAGTGGAGGGGGAGGGACATTCATCTAATTAAAATACTTAACTCAGAGCTTTGAAAAATGTTGCTTCATTTTCTAATAAAGGACATTTTTCGTTTCCTAAAAACTGTTCATTCAAGATCCAGTCAGAGAGGATATTGCATAAAGTCACTTGTCAGGAACACAACAGTACACATTTGATTCATACTATGCATTTAGATAATCTGTAGTAAGAATAGAGTACATAATAATTGTCTAGCTTATCCACTTGATTGGTATGAAGCCAGACCTGAAATGCATTAACCCTAAAAGTCACGTACAGCAGATAACACTTTATTGCATCTCACAACACTAACCCCAAATATTGCGATGGCTGTCAGCTTAAAATGGTTCTTTTCTCATTTTTATAAGAATACAGATTTTGGTTTCAGCTTAGAAATAATGGATTTCTTTGGTCTTTAAAATTTCAAAATGTACAAAGCCTAATTAACATGATACATTTATCATCATTGATTTAATAAGAGTCATACAGGTAAGTCATACCTAACGCATGGTGGTTTAAATATTTTTTAAAATACTGGATAAAAGGGAAAAAATCATGTAATTATTAATTCACAACAGTAAATGATGTTACTTTCATCTCAGAAACATTTCCTGTAATGGTCTTTTCTTGATTACACTGCTGCAGAAACCCTGATTCATGCTTTCATTAAGTCTTGGCAGGAGTACTGCAATAGCCTTTACAGTGCTCTCCCAATCCACTTCCTAAACAAGCTGCTCTTCTTCTAATGTGTTCAAGGCCTTGTGACCACTCATTTCAATTCTCACATGTCTTCACTGGCTTCCCTTCATCTGTCGCACTCAGTTCAAAATTTAAGTCTTTAAAATAGGCACACTTTTTAATAGTACCTTCTTATAGGTACAAGCATCTTGGGATGTGTGCTTTCAGTTGCCTCGCTTCACAATTCTGGAACTCACTCCCTGCTCATTCGGGGAATTAGTTTTTAAATCTAGACATTTTTGTTTTACAGTTTATGAGCCTAGACTAAATGCTTATGTGTCTTGTAAATTAATTTCTTTTAGTAGACCAGTAAAAGGACACATGATGTGACAGAAGATATCTTTCGCTTACAGTTTGTAGTGTACAGTACTTTAAATAGCAATGGAAGCATGGTTTTAGGAATTCCAGTTAAGTTCTGTTCTACCTAGTTGGAACTTGATTTAATTAAAAAATCTAAGTTTTCAATTTGTAAACCTTTTTTTGGAGATGTACAAACCTTTTTTTCTATGTACAATAGATAGTTTTTATGTAGAACACAGAAACTTACTGAGTTTCTGACACTGCCCTCAAATGGTTTAAATCTTACCTCACTGATCGCTGTCACTTTGTCTCTCTCAATGGGTACAGGCCTGAAAGTGGTCTTGTCAAGTCTGGTGTCCCCCAGGGCTCATTACTGGGGCCCCTTTCTCTTCAGCATTTACATGTTCCCACTTGGTCAGCTTTTAAGATCACATGGCCTCAGCTTTCATTTTTACGCTGGCGATACTCAAATATACATCCATGCCAAACCTGACACTGATGTGGCTGTCTCTATTCTATCTAATTGCATCTCTGAAATAAAAATTTGGATGACTCAAAACTTCCTTCATCTTAACTGCGACAAGACTGAAGTCAAACTTATTAGTACACCCCATCAACTTCGTAAAGCCAGTCCTGTAACCCTATCTGTAGATGGCTCTGTACTTGAGCTTCAATCAAAATTGAAAAACCTTGGGGTTATATTAAATTCTGGCTTAACATTCGACCCACATGTGCAGCATGCTGTCAAAACATCTTTTTTTCACCTTAGAAATATAGCAAGACTACACCCTATGCTATTATTAACTGTGGCTGAAAAGCTGATCAACACATTTGTATTCTCTCGAATTGACTACTGCAATGCTCTACTCGCTGGGGTATCTAAATCTACTCTGAACAAACTGCAGTATGTCCAAAATTCAGCAGCCAGAATCCTGACCAGGTCTAGTGCAAGTGTTCACATTACTCCTATCCTGGAGTCTTTGCACTGGCTTCCGGTCAAATTCTGCGTAGACTTTAAAATCCTCATGCTCACCTATAAGGCTCTACATGGCTTGGCACCTCAATACCTGTCTGAACTATTATCGACCTACTCCCCACCTGCGCAACCTCTGCTCTTCAAATTCTGCCCTACTTACTGTCCCCCAAGCCTGTCTACATTGTATGGGTGACAGGGCCTTCTCCTGTTATGCCCCCAAGCTCTGGAACTCTTTGCCCAAGGATATCAGAGGGTCACCTTCTCTAAACTCCTTCAAATCCAGACTCAAAACCTTCTTCTTCAGAAAAGCCTTTACTTAACTGGTTCCATTCTTCACCCCTCTGCTCTTCTTAGTACCACCTTCCACAGTCTCCTCTATTGTTATTGTTGTATTGTTGTAATTGTAATTGTGTCTTATCTTGTGTATTCTTCTTATTTATTGTTGTATTCTTCTTATTTATTGTTATTGTCATCCTGTAAAGGGCTTCGAGAAGCCACCTTTAAAGGCACAATATAAAATAAAGTTTATTATTATTATTATTATTATTATTATTATTATTATTATTATTATTATTATTATTATTATTATAGGCATTGGAATCAATTAATTTATTATTTCTGGCCTCAGCATTTTGAAGCTCACAGCCTTAACTAGAAATGAAGAGCAGTTTGCAACATCATTATTGCAGTGTTTTTCATTTGACGTCCTTATCCTTTCAATATCCTTTCAGTCTCTTTAACCCTGATTAAGATTTACAGTATATTATTCACATCTCAAATACGGTAGTGTTTCATTCCATATGCAGAATCTTTACATTTATAATGATTTAGTTATGTGGATACAGTTCAGAGAACTAATGGGTTAAATCGTAAGAGCTTAATAGCTAGAGCACAAATAAATTCTTTAGCAAACTTAAAAAATGTTGATTTTACCTTTTTCTTCAGGATGCACTATATACTAAGTAGGTGTACAGGTACAGTATATGTAATTAGGTGATTCTGTAGTTATCCAGTTTGCTGTTCATAACATAGACCATATAGATTTGAGAGTGAACAGCTGTGAAGCTGGACACATTTTTTACAAACATCTGTTATGATAGAGGTACAAATGAAAATATTTAGGCCTTTAGCAATAGCCGCTTGAGCCCTTTGGCATATTACACCATTATTTCAAGATGAGTAATAACTGTTTTTTTACACTCTTTTGCTTTGTCTTCTAAGTCCATTTCTTTATTTTGTGTGAACTGTCTTAGAAAAAACACCATGTTCTGTATATGGAACTTAATTGGAGACATATAACAGAATGACAATGAATTCATAAAGCATTTATCAGAAAAATCTTTGAAATCTTTGAAATTCTGTGAAGCAGACTTTTTTTATAGTCAGGTATTATGAATGTTCATTATTATAATAATATATTTACTTTATATAGTAACATATAAATTTATGTAGTAAGAAAAAAAAAGTTACCACAGAGAAGTAACAAAATTAGCACAATTAAAAACAAGGCTTTAGAATGCAGAAGAAGATGCAAAGGGCAAACACAATACCAATAAATTAAAAGTTTTTCTGAGCCCTAGATGTTACACATCATCGCTGCTAATTTCACAAATGTTCAGTGGGACTGAAGTGTTGTGTGGACGGACATCCACAGCATAAGTGTCACTTCTTATCTTGCAGTGTCTATTTGCTGAGGTGGTGCAAGAAAACTGCAGTTACAGAGGCAGCATGAGGACATACATTGTCTTGCTGGAATGTTGTCTTAAGGTTAACCCATAGGAGGTACAGATATAGTAAGTGAGATCCAAGGACTTGATCAGTGTAGTGCCATACAGTCAGGTTGTCATTAATCTCTTGTTGCGACCTGATGTTTCTGACGCAGTGAAACAGGCAGTGTGAAATCTATAATGAAGATTGAGTATGATGATGTGTCAATCTTAGCAAGATGTCTTGAATTGTGTGCTCCAAAATCTTGGCCTGTGTGATTAAATGCCTAGCAGTAAATCCAGGGGTGGTCATAGAAGTTTAGGAAAATAAGCCAGAAGCAAAAATAAATTTCAAAAACATTGCAAAAAAAGTATTTACAAAAGAGAAAGGAACAAAAACAATTGTAGTTTCTTTCACCAATATCTCCCACATTTTCAACTGATTTGAGAAATAACAAAAATAAAACATCTAATCATTTGTGCCCAATCAGCTATCTCAATAATGTGATATATTGCTTATGCAACAGTCACTCAAGAGTGTCAGTCATGAATACTAAATTAAAAACATCAATAACATTGAACATAATAAGATTTTTTTTTAATCTTGAGACTTTCTCTAAAACACTATATATATATACAGTATATATCAGGTGATCTATTTATTTTCATGCCTAATATATTAATACATTATCTAATATTAGTATATTAGCTGGGTTTCAAAATATCTAGAAGGTTTTTTTTGTTCATTGACTCTAAAATAAGATCATTATGAAGCAAATATTTTAGCAGAAAAAATCATTGTCTTTTTGAGTCTACATGATTATTGTAGGTGTGTTGGAGAATAACTTCAGACATACAGTATAATTGTACCTACTATAAACTTGAAAAAATATATCACCTTTCCTAGGTATTAATGAATGCATTCATCTTTGTTTATCATCCGGAATTACTTTTTGAGATCTGATTGAGTATCTGCATGACCTCAACAATTCAATTAGTTCAGCACAAAAAATATTGAACACTTGATTTCAAAATCAAACTATTTAAAGCTTGCAAGCTATTTAAACTTAAAATTAAATATCTGAGTGTTCTGGCTATTCCCTGGCTTCATCCTTAATATCACATCTTGTTGCTTTTATACTACTTCCAAAACAGATCTGTTCTGCAGGATTGATTTTAGGGACTTATCTTTGATCGCTGTCAGGGGGCAAACAAGATTATTTTCTGGATATAGAGCAAATTCAAAAACTGAGTAAGAGGGATTGATGGATGTCACAAGAGTGGCCCAGGGAGGTTTAATAAATTACAGCAGGATAAGAAGTACTACTAGTTTATCCATGTGACATCTGAGCAGACAGAGAATGACCAACAAGAGACTTCTTTGGCAGAATAATTCAAATAAACTGCTTTCTGTGACAGAAGCATTTGACAATTTGTCCATCTGTGCTTGTGCAGTCGATCAAAAATCTGTCCAAATAATCATAAAAATTCTGTTATATTTTTGGTCCCATTTGAAAAAAGAAGAGAGAGAGAAAAGTACATATGAAGAATATATTTTGCAACATGTTTAAGAATATCGTGATTAATTATTGGATTGGAAATAATGTATAATAATACAATGTTTAATACTAAAATACTAAAGTCCTTTATCACTAGCATGCCAGTATCAAAATATTTTTATACATCCTCTCAAACAACTATAATATAGATTTTGTCACGCCCTGTACATAGGGCTGGGCGATAATTCGATAATGATATTTATCGCGATATAATTTTCCCTGATATAATTTTAACAAAAGTTCGATAAATGTTCGATATATATATTTATGCTTTACGCATGATATACGCATGCGCACAAAATACTGCGCGAGTGTGCGTGAGTGTTGCAGACCGGGCAGCTAATGTGGTCTTGTTCACCCACACGGTGGTGGCTGACAGGATTGTAGTTAGAGTGGAGAAATGAGCGACACTGAAGCAAATGTTGTGCTGCCAACGACAAGCTCGAAGGACAACGACATAGTCAACAGAAAAGGTCATTCAACTTCGGTAATTTGGAGATATTTTGGCTTTTTACGATCAGACATAAAACGGAGCACTTTAAACTTTGCAGTCTGTCTGAGCCATCTTCTATGTGTGTTTTATCACACTGTAGTATTTCATTTTTCTATGAAGATATTTATTTTGTAAATTTTACTCATGCATATTTTGACATAAAAAAGACTTGAATACTCTCTACCTCAGATCTGTTGAATGTTTCTGCTGTTTGGCAAGTGTTTGTTGTGTTCTTAAAATAAAGAGTTGTTTAGTTTACCAATTAACTGTCTGGTTTCTTTAACTTTCACTCAGGAAAACAAAAACTGCCTTTAAACTTGAAAGAAATAATGATTTGACATTTATCGTGACAATTATCGATATCGACTGATATGAAATTTTTTATCGTGATAATGTTTTTGACCATATCTCCCAGCCCTACCTGTACACCTAGAGGGTGCTCTACTTCTGTCCTGTTCCTAGTTCCCTGTGATTATTCATGTCTTTCCGGTGTATCTTGTTGTGTAGCCTATTTACTTCCTGTGTCTGCTCTGCTCCTTGCTCAGCACTGAGGGTATGGATGTGATGAGATCCACCTACTGTATTACCAGGTCACCCCATGTCCGTAGCCTGAAGGCATAGGTTTCTATACCAACATAGTCCGACCCCCTGAGCCTGGGCTAACCTCTGTGTTGCCTCTTTTGCCACTATGCATAGGGTCTCTACTTCTCTCCTTGTTATTCCACAGCATGCCCTTCCGACATCCGTGACAGATTTGTTTTGTTTTAATGTGTATGCCTATTGTGATTCAAAATAGCCATGTACAGAAAAATATCGAAATAATGTCTTGTTTATTTTAAAGAAAATTCAACATATCAGAAAAAAATAATTGTAACATATGTAATTTTCATGTTTGTATAGTCATTATTTTGTCTCTTCTCTGAATCATAATATACTCAAGCTGATCTGTGTAATATTCTAACCTCTGATAGTTTGAAACATCAGGTAAATCATTTCAAAAGCATTTAAAAGAAGAAAAAATAGTGTTCTGTTTACAGCAGAAGGACTAAATAATATTCTTCACAGATCCAATTTTTACCATTAAGCATGTAACAAAGCATAGTCCTCATCAATCATGTATACCAGGTTGTCACGATTGTAGTCCCTCCTCCTTAAGGGCGCTCTGGCTCTTTTACTTCGGACCTGATTTTGTGCACCTGCCCCTTGTTCCAGCATCCTTCCTGTCCCCCTTAAAATCCAGACACCCACTCAGTTCGGGGCTCTGCATTGATTCCCATATAATGCGAGCCCAGGACCTGTAATCGCCTGGCTCTGTTATGTTTTTAAGTTTCTGTTTCTGTTCCTGTTCCCCCTGCCGGTTCTGACCTGGTTCCTGGTTTTAACCTGTCTGTTCTCGGATGGACCACCTGGCCTTGGACTTTGCCCATTTTTGGATTCCCCATTTGGATTACCTCTGGATTGTTTGCCCTGGACACCTGCGCACTTTGGACACGCCGCCCCGTATTCATTCCCGATTCCTCACTCCACCCCGGATTGTGTCGTCCGCATAGGGTCGGGAAAGAACTGTTTCGTTACACAGGTGTTTTCGACAGGAGGAATGAGAAGCCCAGGAAATTGTCAGGAACAGTTCTTTCCGGGCCCTATGCGGGCGACACGATCCAAAAGGTGAAGAAACAATAGGGAAAAATATCATGCAGGAGTCGGTCAGGAGACAGGGGGGCGTGTCCATGCAGTGCTAGTGTCCGGGGGGAGTGAATCCAGGGCGAACAATCCAAGTGTAAATCCAGAGGTGGAATCCAAGACGGGAGGTTTAGTCCAAGACCAGGGGATCCATCCGTAGTTAAAACCAGAACCGGGTCGGGACCGGCGGGGCAGGGAATCAGGAACAGGAAACTAAAACCATAACGGAGCCAGACGTGGCAAGACCCCGGGCTCTCACGACACGGAAATCAATGAGAAGCCCCGAGCAATCGCCTGCGTCTGGCTTTAAAGGTGGAACTAAAGAGGGGCTGGAATAAGGAACAGGTGTGGGAAATGGGACAGAACGAGGAAGGGCTGGAGCGCCCTTAAGAGGAGGAGTAACGATCGTGACAGTACCCCCCTCCTTTCCAGGGCGGCTCCGAAGCCCTAGACAAAACAAAAAATAAAAAGGATGGAGTCCATGTTGCCAATGTGCCATCCGCGGGACCCGAGTGTTGGCTTCTCATTCTGTCAGGAACAGTTCTTTCCGGGCCCTATGCGGGCGACACGATCCAAAAGGTGAAGAAACAATAGGGAAAAATATCATGCAGGAGTCGGTCAGGAGACAGGGGGGCGTGTCCATGCAGTGCTAGTGTCCGGGGGGGAGTGAATCCAGGGCGAACAATCCAAGGGTAAATCCAGAGGGGGAATCCAAGACGGGAGGTTTAGTCCAAGACCAGGGGATCCATCCGTAGTTAAAACCAGAACCGGGTCTGGACCGGCGGGGCAGGGAATCAGGAACAGGAAACTAAAACCATAACGGAGCCAGACGCGGCAAGACCCCGGGCTCTCACGACACGGAAATCAATGAGAAGCCCCGAGCAATCGCCTGCATCTGGCTTTAAAGGTGGAACTAAAGAGGGGCTGAAATAAGGAACAGGTGTGGGGAATGGGACAGAACGAGGAAGGGCTGGAGCGCCCTTAAGAGGAGGAGTAACAATCGTGACAGAAATCTTCAGAGATTCTCAAGAGGTTCCCTGTAACAAGGGATTTTTTTCACCTCCAGTCTTGCATAGGTAAAATTGATAATCTCACAAAGTGAATATACTTAAAAGTTCTATTGACCCCCAGTTTTGCTATTAATATTTAAGAAATACAATATTATAATTTACAATATATTTTATTTATTTAATACTATAGTTTATACATGATCAATGTATATTATAATTTATATTTTAATGGACATTAGTTTGATTTGATGAGGCATCTTATTGAGAGGGAAGTCTTACATTGAGACCTTTTAGTAATGAAAGTGTGAACACCCTGATCTTGACAATGTTGCTAATGCTCGTAATGATTCATGGGGAAAACAAAAAAAATATTTAGTGCAGAATTAATACAGTACAATTAAAATCATGATCTCAATGCAATGTTTTTTTCACATATTCATTTTCGATTATTTATTGGTCACATCCCGAGGCAAAAATGGCACCTTTTATAAACTAAAACTATATAGTATCATCATTTCACTGAGGGTAAAAACCTGAAACAGATCCTATTGTGCCTTTTCACATTGACAGGGGGCTCCTTGAGTGGCTCAACCAGTAAGGGGGATCACTTGAATGCAGGCAGAGCTCTATGATCACACATTCAAACCTGGATTACTGTTTGTAACTAGCCAGCTGTCACTGGGATTCCCCATGCAGCAGCACATAATTGCCTGAGCGCCACCTAGGGCAATATAGTGGAATTGCTGACAAAACAACCCCTTCAGCTGCTGGGTGCCTGCAGACATCCCTCCTTGATGTCTGATTGGAGGAGGGGCACTAAACATTTGCTACAGGACTGCCTCACATCTGACATAGTAAAAGATGAATAGTAAAAGATCGTTTGGAGAAATCTTCTTACACCTCTTCATTTTCCCATTTCTGTAATCACAGAGTTTGTAGGTGTGTATAAGCCAAACTGTGAATAAACATACCTGTACAACTCGATATTTCAAATCAGGAGTTATAAAATGATTCTAAATTTAAAAAAAGATAGAGTTTATTCTTCTCTCTTACCTTTTTTTAAGTAATCTTTCTACAGATTTTATAAAAGATTAAGTGTATTAAGTGTCTAAATCAATAATCTTAATTCTTCGTTTCTCAGGTTAACTGTCAAGTGCTACTTATTTTATTTCTCTGGTTGGTTTCTCTGCTTTAGCTAAATACTGTAATAAACACCAATTTGAAACATTTACCCTCTGAAACGACTAAAGAAATGTCTTTTTTACCATTTTAATTTTAAATGAATCTTCAGAAAATCACTGTAGTGTGTGTTGATTAGGATGCATTGGCTATTTCTGGAGTAGACTCAGAAAAATTGCCCTGTGTGTAAAAAGGAGAAGCAGTCAGACACTATGTTGCTGCTGAAATTTCATCTTTTGCACCAGTGAAAGTGAACTGTCTAAATAAGCATTAACAGCATATTGCTGCCTCTCCTTTTCTAGCTCTTACAGCTGCCCTTGGCTTATTACAATGGCCGTGAAGTCCCAGCTGGTCAAAGGCCACACTTACTGTCACCTCTTAATGCATTATTGAATTTCGTCATTCAAGTATTGATTCATACACTAATTGAAATCCCTTCTCATCATTTCTTAGCCTTTATCATTGCCCCAGCCTGTTCAGTGACATCATTTCCTCAGCTGCTCTAAATAAATTAACAACTCCCCTCCAAAGCCACAGAGTAGCCAAGCAAGTGGTGGTCCTGTGTTTTTTGCTTCCTGTGATTAGCTTATGCAAACAAATGCCTAGTACTAAACTAAAATTAAATGTTAAATGTAGAAGATGCTTTATCATTCTGAGTTAGTCCTGTGTTTTCACTGATATGGACAAAGACCGTAGCAAAGCCGCAGCCAACAAAGTCCTACAGTGGCTCATAAAGGATAAACATTAAGGAATAATTCTCAATAGTAACATCAGTTTCCAAAGAAACATAAGTCCTATACAGACTTGCAATTTTAGATTCTTTACATTTTAGATCTGTTTTAAACAATGCTTTTTACTACAGCACTTGCACATAAATCACAAGCTGCAAAGCAGTGACATATAATTAATCACTGACTTAAAATGAATAGCAAACAATAAATGCTTAAAGTGTTTTATGTTCTATCATGAGCTCCAGTTTGCAGGCTGTTCTGAATTTATTTTATGCATAACTTTACACCTTTTGTTTTAAAAAATTTAAAAAGCTATGCTTTTTTTTCTATAATACATCCAGGACATGAAATGAATGCCGTTACTTGTAAATCTGTTAATCTGTAGTAGCTAGAGAACAATATGGCTGTTTATTGGATAGCAGACAATCTTGTAATTGTCTGTTCAAATAACACACTGTACCCCAGTAATTCAAGTATAATTATCTTCTCCTTTATGCTGAACATGGAGAGCTTGGGGATTGATTAGGATTTATTTCATAATAGCAATACTATAGCAAAACGATTGTGTGCTATTTCACCAATGGGGTATGTAAGTTTAAGATTTTTGTTCTCAGAGCAGACTTAGTTGTCTGTCCAGAACAATACAGCAATAATACAATTATGTATATACTGTACTTATGTGCCTTACTCAGAAGAAAAATATTATGTTTGTTACCTTTAACATTTGAAGAAAAGCTACCAGAAAACTTGATATGCCTGTCTAGACGGAGGAGAAGACTAAGCTTTCTTACCAACTCCACTGATAGGCCACTAAGTAATCACTTCCCCACTCTTTGGATATACAGTATAGTGCCCACTTAGCTCCTTTATTCCTTTTTTTCATTTTCTCACACTAAGTGTACATGTGTTCCCCTGGAAGCTGGTTTCTAAACCATACCTAGCTTGATCAACACACCACTTTTTCTCTTTCTAAGAATGAATTCAGAAAACCAAACAACTATTTTCAGTGTTGCCTGAGACCTTGGACCTGTGTCTTGTATTACTGTTATTTAGGAGATTTGGAAGTGGCCTCTTTGCCCACTTCAATTTTGGTATTTAAATGAGCAAATCTTATTTTATACTGTCTATTACTATTGTTTTATTGTTATTGCATGGTCTCTAGTTGTCCACTCTGTTTCCTTCCATTTATTCTTTTTTTACAATGTCTTTCTTTTTTTGGAATGACTCCTCTCTTTTTGGAGTTGTCTGCCTGGTCTCTAGATGCTTGATCTGCCATTTTTTCTTTCTGATTGTTATCCTTACATATTTATGACACTTGAGACAGAAAAGGGGGGAATGATTCTACACCACTGTTTTGCCTGTCACCTGTTTTGCAGCTAAATAATCATTGGTGCCTCCTTCCAATCCATGTTTCCACTTTGTGCATCGTGAACTTAGTGCAACTACTGTATGTTCCCTGGGCACAACCTGTCGTCCATGCACCGCTTCCCATGTTCATGGTGTTAAGTGTAGCAACACAGTAAATCCCTCACCCTGGTGTTAAGTGAGCAATTCTATAACGCCAGTTCACAAAGAGGCTGATATTTCCTTATATTCAGACTGTTTCTAACAAAACCAGAGCAACTGGAGTAACAAAGCACACAACCATGATAGTATAGCTGTCTGTGATTTATCATGCCTGGGTTTCACAATCTCAATCTGCAGATATGCTCTAAACCAATTTTAAAAGTGTATTTGACTGACATTTCTGTGCACTACATCAAAATTGATAGGGAAGCCCCTGGAGACCATTTACTGCCTACCCTTTTTCTTAGGGGTACAAGATACAGTACATCTGTCCTGCCTATCCCCAGTGTGTGGCTAGAGATACACACTAGACCAACGTGTTCAACACCTTCTCGGGCTCTGTGTGAACCTCTTTAGTTGAAAGATCTTTTCTTACTGTCTACTGTTGTATTGTTGTATTTTGCTTCCACACCTGATATATTAGTGCCCTCCATGCCCTTTAAGTGCAGGGTGCTATTCTATGTTTGCCTGGTGAGGGCTTAACTGTGTTGCTACACCTTAATGCTGTGTTACAGATTATATGTGTCATATTTGTGATGTTAGTTCACAGAGTAATCCTTGTTTTTCTCCTTTTTCTATACAAATCCTTTTTTTCAGTCTTTATGTGCCTTTACATAACATGATTTTTGTTGCTGTTTTATAGAGAATACAGCAGAGGATGTCAGATTCAGTAAAGGTGAGTCACAGAGCTAAACATTGTATTGTATCATATGCATTATGTCTTGTTCCAGAGCACATTTCACTAAATCTCATTTGGTATTCATTCAATTATCGTAGTGCATTCTAACACAAAGCTCTTACCAGGTTGATTGATGTGCAATTGAATTATCCTAATACTAACAGAATAAGAGAAAGGTCAATACATCTACTGCAAAGTTTCTGTTGCTTAGAAAAAAACACTTTAGGAATAAATAAGTAGAGACACCCTCAGCTATGATTTAATCATACTTCTATTTTGCAGATTTCAGGGTTGCTGTGTAATTGGAGAGGGATCTGTCTAATGAGTCAGTAGACATTTCTATTTCACTTCAGGACTCAAGAACACAAATAGTTCCCCAGGAAGGTCTAGCATGGCTTTAGAATACCCTTTGTGAGGCTGAGGTTTGTAAACTTGATAGCTTCATCAAAGCCCATGTCTCTGCCATTTTCTCCGCTGTGTTTTTTCTAAGGACATAATTTGTTGAAAGTCTTTTGTTTCAAGTTTTAAAAAGTCTTAACTGATTACTTTAAATTTATGCAATATATGATCAAAAATACATTCAGATTTTATTTCCAGTGCGTATAGAGCTAAAAACACATGACATCAGCTATAATTTACTGTAAGTCAAACTTTTGTCAAATGTTTAAATGAAGGAGGAAGCAATTTGCATCCGTGACTGTCCCTGCACTCTTTGAGTCTAATGTGAAACCTGTTTAGTTGCATCTTAAAAACACTGATATTTTGGAACCCATTTTTCAGCATGTGTATTACGAATGCATTTCTGAGTAGAAAGGTCTGATCCACAATAAATACCACTTAAAATTGATTTGGTCTCTCAAGTCGTGTAAGATTGAGACAGCCCATCCCTGCAGATAAGATGTTTTACTTCCCATTCAGAAATAAAAGAAAATGTAACTTGAGTTGGCATGGTACTACATGGCTACTCACAGAGCATCTCAAATAAAGCGTTGTATAGTCTTGTGCTTTACCCACTGAGCTACCTCCAGGCAGATTTTAATAATTCATAAGACAGGCACATTAGCTGTACAAAAATGCAGCTTGCTCAAAATCCCTGGTCAGAAGAGTGCTCCAGCATCACTGCACCCACAATGTAAAATGGTAAATGTTAAACTCTTACTGTATATACAGTACTGTACTACTGCAGAATGATTGAACTTTACACACCAAGCCTTTATTATATTAAAAAATACTGCCCAGAAACGATAATTCCTTTATTATGCTTCGATATATATATATACTGTGCTATACCCATTCTCACACCTCTTTTCACTAGAGTCCTTTAGAAGTCTGGATACTCCATTCTCTGCAGTATACTGCTCTGCATCTCTGCTCTTCTTATCCATCCGTTGATGTGCTTCCTCTGCTCCCTTTCTTGCTCCCCCTCCCTCTCTTGCTCTCTTGCTCTCTTTCTCTCTGCGCATGAAATTGCACAGCTCAGCATTTCTCTACAGGCACATAGAGGAAAAGAAAAAAAAATGAGAGGTAGAGTGGGGGGCAGGGCAGGACTGGTGTAGAATCCGGGATGCACCATAAAAAAGCCCCCTCCCAATTAAAGATGAGGACTTTTATTATTGAACGGCAGCTCAGCCAATTAGATTGCAGAGCCACGAAATACAGCAGGAAAACACCAGAGGGGCTAGTGGGAAAGAAAAACTGCAGTGTGTGTATATATATATTTTTACTGAGCTAATCAATTTAACACCTCCATCCCAAGGTTTGTGCTTTTGTGTATGTGCATGTGAAAATGTATTGAGGGCAAAGAAAAGCTGGTACAAGGACTGTTTAATAGGACATGATTCTCTTTTTCTTGACTACATAGAGAAAAAGTACTGTATATTGAAGAATCCTGAAGTGCTGGTTGTCTCTTTTTCTTTAAGAGTCATTCAAAGTGTCCTGAAGGAACTGCAGAAGTTTCTCCTTGGGAAGACGGTTCTGTACACGGTAAGATAACATTAAACATTTAAAGCTGAGCTGGTTTGTACTGTTAATTATACACTCCATGAGTATTCTCTTTTCTTTGCTTGTCTTCTTCACATATTTCTTTGAATAAGGTTTCCCTATCTTGAAAACTTACAGTATGTATAAAAAAGGGCTAGTTTTAGAATTAATCATCTTCCCTGTGCTTTTTTGATGAGATGAGAACAGTTTAGAACAATAAATTGTTACAATGAGACTTCCAGCATCTGTCAGCTTAGTTTGTTTTTGTGTTAATGTTGTCTTTGAAAAGTGTGTACTGCAGTATCAAGATATCTTGATCCAGGACTTTACAAGCATGAGGTCTGCTGCTGTCAGGTTTAGCTCTACAGTATGTTGAGTGAATGTAAAGTGAGCAAATGTACATAATTTACCTGTACAATAATACAGTAAGTGCATTGAAATGTGAATCTGGTGATATGTTGAGGAGGAAAGCAATCACGATAAGAAGAAGGTAATATGAAAGGGTTTAAAACTTTCAGTGACACTGCAATAAAACAACACTAAATAATACATGTACTAATAAACCTGCTAGAAATCTACATCAGGTGAAGTACCAGTTAAGCTTTGAGAAAAAAAAAATTAAATGCCAATATAATTCTTACAGAAAAAACTTTTTTTGAAGCTTGGACATGGTTTCATTTAAAATAGCTGTACATATTATTAAAAATATGGTCATAATCTTATTTTGTGGAATATAAACTGGTAATTATATTGATCAAACTAGAGGACAGTAGAGGTTTAGTACAGGATAAAATACATATTTTTGAGATACAGCATATAGTGCATAATGCATACACTCACTTGCCTCGTTTCTACTCCTAATGTGATTTTAAACCAGAGTTCATTATAAAGAGTATGTTAAATCGAATCAGCTAAAATAAATAAAACCAAGTCTACCCTTTAACTTTAAAAAATATATATTTTTGCAATGTTTTTTTAAGTTATTTGCAGCTGTCCTGGTAACCTTAACTGTGACCTCAAAATGTGAGACAAGAGTGCTTGTGATTCTGCATCAATCGGGCTGCAGTGCTGGAGCAGTTTTCACGAGATACTGTATAAGGGGTATGCAGACATGCATCTGCAGTGAAATTAGAAACAGGGACTGCATTTATGAGTTTTTTCTAATTTCTGAGCAAAAACGACGACAATGCAAATAACGTAACTAATGTAGCTAATTTCACAGGACCAGTAGCTTAATGTAAACAGGCAATCATTCCTAAAACAATACACTTGAAATGCTTTTTGTTATTGACTTCAGCAGTTTGTCATATTCCTGCAGCATGTTTAGAATATACCCTTTTCATTTACTTTCCAGGAAGCCTAAATTGATGGTCAAAAGTAATTACCATAGTTACAGTTGAGTTATTTAGGTTTATACCAGAATTAGAACATTTCATATGCACATATAGTTTTAAAAGGAACAAATACATTTTTGTTAGAGTACCCCTCTCTTCACCCACCTATAATATTATATTTTACAGACCATTACAATTCATGACTTTTAAACAAGGCAGAGTATACAAGGCTATTAGACTGTGCCAGTTTTAAACAATATATAAATTATATCTAAACATTTTTATTTTATTTTCTCGAATGCATAATAATTGCATCTCTTATCCAGAAATAAGAGAAAAATTTGAGTAAACAAAATTACATTGTGACACTGAAATCTGTGAACGTGGTATTTTAGTGAACTGGGCTCTGCATAATCTAACGCACAATCGTCTCAAAGAAAATGTAATGAGTAGTTTTGTTTCAATTCAGAAAGGAACACATTAAGATGGTGTGTGTATACTGTCTCCATGCACAATTAGAAGTGAGGAAAGGACTAACAGTTATTATCAGACAGCTCAGTAGGATTAGAAGAGGTGTTATATTGCTTCTGCACACAAAGAAAGCATCTTTAAAATAACAGAATTTAGCCTTTTGGATTGTTGTAGGGGAGTGTGATTGAAAATCCCATGTACTCAGGTCATAGAACGGGGTTATAAGTGAAATTTGGGAATTTCACAGAAAGGACTTCCAAGAGGCCCAAGCACATCATAGTGCTGAAAATGATATTGACTTATAAAAGTAAGGAGACTTTCATGCAATTGTCTGAGAGTTAAAGTAAGATGCAGTTAAGTCAAACTTGATTTAATTATTAAGTGGAACTACTGTTTTGTCAATTCTGGAGTGCCTCAGTTGTAATTCGTTAGGTACCAGGAAATACATCAGTTTAAAAATGTGATGGCCCATTATTTGTTTTCTGATATATCTCAATCTATTGTTTTTGGTTTTTGTCAGTGAAGTCAAAAAATCAATTATTTCTTAAGCAAGTTCAATGTTTCCTTTACAATTCCCTTTTTATCTGGAGTGCCCCACTCAAGTTAGGGAAAGTTATAGTATTTTAACTGACATTAAACTGAAGTCTTCTGTTGCCACTTCACAGGAAGAGTAATGTACTGTATATTGTATTGGTAACCCACAGGATCATGATTACTCATACCCCATATTTATTCCATTATTTCTTTGGTAATTCACAACTGCTTGTTGGTATTTTAAAAGTGGAGTCCAAAGTAAGGTCAGTTATATCCTCAACGATCTCAGAAAGTTCTGTAAATGGGTGGATTGAGGAAGAAATTCTCCTAAAGCTGCCCAAATGTTTTGATCTGTTTTTATTTGTTTATGTTAAGATGTATAAGCACTGGTACAGTATCGAAGATGAAGCATTGTAAAAGATAGATCATGCATAACTCCTCCCTTAAGTTGCATCTCTCAGAACCTAAATAAGAACTATACTAGAAGAGTAAGAAGACTTAAAACAAGTTATTATCAGAATCTAAATATTTTACAAAGCACTTTCATTTCCTGGAGTCTTCCAGCAGTTTTAGAAAGCATTGGGAAAGCCATAATCCATGATTCACATGCTGCACTTTTAGAGCATGGTTATTCTTAGGAGGAAATAAGTCTGTACTGTCTTTTGGTTTGCTTGTAATGACTCCTTCTCTTATATACTCTTCAAAAATCCAAATCTACAATACATCATGAGATAAGCATTAGCCATTAGAACCTAAATCATTTTTTGTTCTTGATACGGTGTTATTTAACATATGTTCAGGAAAAGGTTTAGTTCTCATCTTGCTCTCTCACTCTCCTACACATACAATAAATACTAGAACCCCTCACTCCACAACAAATACAGCTCCTTCTTCTTTCAGTCCTCGTTAGCGAGTGGGGCTGTGATAGCACCGATCTTCAGCCAACACAGTTATTTCATCATCCAGGCATGTTACAGTGACACCAAAGTATGCTATCCCTTAATGTTTGTTCATTTCCCTTATTGTTTGCTCTTTTCATCATTACTAGAATTTGACCAAAGTACTGAATTCAGTCAAAGTGAGAGGTAGTGTCCTTCCACTACCCAAGCTAGTACAAAAGTATTTTAATACTTTTAACATTCAATTTCTTTAAATGCCACTTGAGTTAAACCTTTATTAGACTAAACACAAGACAATTTTGGAATACACTTGTGATATGTATGTTTTTTTATCTGTGTGAGTCAAATAAACTGATATTTTAGCCTCCCACCCCAACACACTCATATGTTTTTCTTTTATGTCTGAAGATAAAGAGAATATTTCCAAGAACACATTTCTGTTTATTGTCTTTGATGAAACACTTGGCTGATTGGTCAGAAATAACGACTGAAAATTATATATATATATTTTTTTTTTATTTACGATATTTAGTATGTCAATTGTAAACCGGAGGGCATTATCTTTTCGGAGATCTACCGTAGCATTGTAACATATGGTTTCTCAAAGCTCTAGGACTCTGGGTTTGAATTCAACTTTGGCCTGGGGTTTGCGTATTCCCCTCCATGTTTGTGTTGGTTTTCTTCAGGTGCTTTGTTTTCTTCCCACTTCCCACAAACATGCAGGACAGGTTTGATTGGTTACCTAAAAATTTAAACTGAACACCCAACCTCATTACTCTCTTATATTCTGAACGGCTCTGGGGACTCTCTGCCTTAAGCTCAGAAACTAGGATATTTAGGAAGAAATCGCAGTGAGAGAAAAATAACCACGCTGTTTCATTCTGCAGAATATATCTAGCTGATGTGTCACTGAATAACAGCTCAATAAGCATAAGTAGTACAGAGCTCAGAATCTTAACTGATTGCTCGATAACCCAGAAAAGGCTCAATTTTTATTTCTTGCTGCAGTCTTGTTTACATGCTGGTCTCATGAGTTCCTAAGAAAAATAGTAAAACTTGAGAAAGTTCAACGAAAACAAAGATATCCAAAGAGCACTGAAGAATTGAGGTGGTGATTAAGCTTGTGTATGCCTGCCTAACTGTATTAAATACCTAATAAATTTGATAGAAACACTTGGGCCATTGAACACAGCTTCTCTATCATGATGTTATTGGGCCCACCCATCTGCATAGTTTTCCATTACATTTCTGTCACTGCAGAAGTGATATGTGAAGCTCTATGATTTGTAAAAAAATATAAGCCACACACTGTATTCCTCTTTAAAATCAGGGTCTTTAAACTAAATTCATTTTCAAGTTAATTCTTTTTCTGTTCATTTGTTTTGTTTTTCTAAGTTAGTACAGTAGCATTAGTAAGGTCTGCATTTATATTGCTGCTTTCCAGGGACCCATAAAGAATATTTTCATTTCTCTATCAGGAGTTATATAGAACTATCTTTGCCATCATAACACCAAATATTAAAAAAGGAGAATGCTTTTTTTGTGTTGTTCTTGTGTTGTTGAGCTGTTTAGCTCACCACTGTGGCAGACCAGACGCATTAGGACAAAATCCATAACATGAATGTGCCCAAAGCACAAGTTACCTACCAAAACCTACCAGTGAAGGATTATGCTAATAAAAAATCTGATTCATATTGAGTAACCCCTAACTTAATTTATGGCTCTGTGCCTAATGGATATGGTTGTAGTAAGAGTAAGTGACAAATGTTTTAACTACAGATTTTTTTCACATATCCAATAGTATGGTGTGTCATGAAAGTCTTTAAAGTTTTGGGCGACAGCTGGAAGAATTAGAATAAATCAATATAAACACCACCATTTTTTTCTTTGTTCATAGTAAAATCCCATTTGCCTGTCATCAAGAAAAAGAACTGTTTGAAAAAGAACCTTGTGTGTGTTCATTTTGTCATGGAAGTGCTTTGTATAGTACGTACTTCTCGTATCAATATTGTTATGTCAGCATAGGATGTTTTTATGTTATCGTTATTCATATGCCAGGAAACATTTTCGAGTGACAACTACAGTCTCTGTAAAGCTAACATTAGCAGTATGAATAATTTAAAATGTCAAATGCAAGGAAGCATTAAGTCCCTGAAATCTAAAGCTAATATAATTTATATCTAAACTCTGTTTTATCCTTCCATTGCTTACTATTAATGTGCTCAATAAAAATATAACATTATAGTACACTTATGATTCACTTTGTAAATACTGCATGTGCTCATGCGTAGAGCAAAGGAGCAATGAAAAGAGAGTAAATACTGAACTACATGCAAATGGCAGACACAGTTTTCACGAGCTCTTCTGAATGCTGTTACTTTGGGTGCAGGTGTACTGTGTAAGTGTTTTTGAGCAATTTGTTACAAGTCAGAGTATTTGACCAAATGTGTGTAACACACATAAAATCTAAGAAAATACTTAATTTATGTTTCTGTGCAAATACCGAATTGTTCACATGAAGTACAGTACACATTTACATTTAGTAATCTGTATAGAGATATGATCACATTTCTGCAAATTTGGAATAATAAAAGTTATATTTTTTAAATAAATATTTACAAAAACAGCTGTAAAAATACACAGATGCTTGCATGTTTCAAATTATACAAAGGCTGTCCAATTTATTCCAGAACATCCTCCCCATCTATATAATTAACCTGTATATCAGGAAAAGCATACATACTGAATTACTTTTGTAATAAGGCCATATTACAGAAACTTACTGGAATAACCTGCGATCTCATGTATATTGTACTGTATCTCACTTGAGAAAACATATTATAGGAAAAAAGTAGAATTTGAGTAAAAATTGTGAAATGAGAACAAGTTAATTCTTCTCACAAACTGAGAATAACTCAAAAGAAGCAGGAAAAGGAACTATACACTAAGAAATTAAAAGAGTATCATGTTCCCCCATGTCTCATGCTATAAGAGCACACTCATCTTCTCTGGAGGGTCACCCGTGAATTGGGCAACTATGATGTAAAAGACAGTGTACACTGAAGTGTATGTGTAACAACCAGAGGAAATCTGGAAAAAAAAATTGTCCAGTCCTAAAGTCCAGGGTATAGAAATACAGGTGAATAAACTACTTATGCTGTTACTAATAAGAAATAAGAATTTGGAATTGGGGTAGGGTGATCCAAAAGCCGTTTAGGATTTGGTGAGGCACTATAGTCACAGGTAGGAGCAAATAGATCATTCTGGAATACAATTAGGAGATAAATTTTAGGCAATTTGTGGCAATGTTGACATAACATTGCTGAAGTGTGGATGCCTTGAAGAAGTTGGGCATAGGTGTGGTGCAAGTCTGGAAGTTTATTAGATGCCCAGCCAGGCTTTGCAGTTATTGAAAGTGGGGCTGGAGACACTGAATGATGCCAGAAACATACAGTGCCTTGCGAAAGTATTCGGCCCCCTTGAACTTTTCAACCTTTTGCCACATTTCAGGCTTCAAACATAAGGATATAAATTTTTTATTTTATGTGAAGAATCACCAACAAGTGGGACACAATTGTGAAGTGGAACGAAATCTATTGGATTTTTGAAACTTTTTTAACTAATAAAAAAATGAAAAGTGGGTCGTGCAAAATTATTCGGCCCCTTTACTTTCAGTGGAGCAAACTCACTCCAGAAGTTCAGCGAGGATCTCTGAATGATCCAATGTTGTCCTAAATGACTGATGGTGATAAATAGAATCCACCTGTGTGTAATCAAGTCTCTGTATAAATGCACCTGCTCTGTGATAGTCTCAAGGTTCTGTTGAAAGCGCAGAGAGCATCATGAAGACCAAGGAACACACCAGGCAGGTCCGTAATACTGTTGTGGAGAAGTTTAAAGCCGGATTTGGATACAAAAAGATTTCCCAAGCTTCAAACATCCCAAGGAGCACTGTGCAAGCGATCATCTTGAAATGGAAGGAGTATCAGACCACTGCAAATCTACCAAGACCTGGCCGTCCCTCTAAACTTTCAGCTCAGACAAGGAGAAGACTGATCAGAGATGCAGCCAAGAGGCCCATGATCACTCTGGATGAACTGCAGAGAACTACAGCTGAGGTGGGAGAGTCTGTCCATAGGACAACAATCAGTCTTACACTGCACAAATCTGGCCTTTATGGAAGAGTGGCAAGAAGAAAGCCATTTCTCAAAGATATCCATAAAAAGTATCGTCTAAAGTTTGCCACAAGCCACCTGGGAGACACCCCAAACATGTGGAAGAAGTTGCTCTGGTCAGATGAAACCAAAATCGAACTTTTTGGCCACAATGCAAAACGATATGTTTGGCGTAAAAGCAACACAGCTCATCACCCTCAACACACCATCCCCACTGTCAAACATGGTGGTGGCAGCATCATGGTTTGGGCCTGCTTTTCTTCAGCAGGGACAGGGAAGATGGTTAAAATTGAGGGGAAGATGGATGCAGCCAAATACAGGACCATTCTGGATGAAAACCTGTTGGAGTCTGCAAAAGACCTGAAACTGGGACGGAGATTTATCTTCCAACAATGATCCCAAACATACAGCAAAATCTACAAAGGAATGGTTCACAAATAAACGTATCCAGGTGTTTGAATGGCCAAGTCAAAGTCCAGACCTGAATCCAATCGAGAATCTGTGGAAAGAGCTGAAAACTGCTGTTCACAAACGCTCTCCATCCAACCTCACTGAGCTCGAGCTGTTTTGCAAGGAAGAATGGGCAAGAATTTCAGTCTCTCGATGTGCAAAACTGATAGAGACATACTCCAAGCGACTTGCAGCTGTAATCGCAGCAAAAGGTGGCTCTACAAAGTATTAACGCAAGGGGGCCGAATAATTTTGCACGCCCCACTTTTCATTTTTTTTATTAGTTAAAAAAGTTTCAAAAATCCAATAGATTTCATTCCACTTCACAATTGTGTCCCACTTGTTGGTGATTCTTCACATAAAATAAAAAATTTATATCTTTATGTTTGAAGCCTGAAATGTGGCAAAAGGTTGAAAAGTTCAAGGGGGCCGAATACTTTCGCAAGGCACTGTACTGTCCAAGTTGCACCACATAGGAGTTAATAATCAGGACTATAGTATGGGGTTTTGCAACTGGTTGTGCTGGAGTGCTGGATGGAAGGGGTTGGTCAGCGCATTTGACCTAACAGAATATTTCATTTGACAGAGTTTTGCTTTTCATAATGCTTTATAGACATATGAGTTTTGATTAAGGCTGCAATGGAGAGGACTTCATGGCACCAACTGTGACAATCGAGAGCTGATGGTGGGGACACTGGAGGTTGAAAGGAGGATAAGAAAGAAAACTCACTCTACATGATATGACCATATGATGCAGTCCTGTGAATGGCGTCCTTAACCAGAAGCCAATCGGTAAACCACTGAATGTACTCAGAAAGCCAATTGTAATATATACAGTATGAGGGATGGTTGAGTTTTACTGTGGAAAACCCAAGCAAAGGTGCTGATTAAGCTCATCACTTGATCAAAACTGTGGTGTTCAGATACTCAACACTAATAAGAGATAAATAGCATCCAAGTGCCTCTTAGAAGTACAGTATTTGTCATGGATCTTTGTTAAAAGGTTTGGAAATTGAAAGTGGTGCCATGAGGGGAAAATACTGGTTGAATAGGGCACAATTAAATGTGCCTTACTGAAGTCTGGGGATACTGGTCATGTAAGAGATGTACTATAAGGCTTCTCTAACACTGTATGAGAAGGTCGATAGAGACCAAATCCAGGAAGATTAAGGTGCTTGTAATAAGTATCAATGTGAGATTTGAGGAGAAAAGTGCAGTCAATGGGAGAACCTTTATCAGGATGACTGAGCGCTATGAACAGTATTCTTCTGGCCTGATTGTGGTTGTGTTGGTGGCGATTTGGTGGGGGGAACATAGACTGTGTGTACATGTAGAATATAATAGGAAAGAAATATGTTGTTAGATAGGTGTAAAAAGTTTTGGTGATGATGATGGTGTTTAGTTGGTCAGACTACGATAGTTTGTGTGGTCAAAGTGACCAATAATGGATGTTTCTTAGGGTGTCCCCTACAAAGCAATTGTCTTAAAGTACATAAGCAGAATATTACACAATCTAATTCATTAACAGAACAGTGCAAAAATGAGAAAATAAAGCAGATAAGGCAACTAAAACACTGAATTGAGAGTCTGTGTATCCTCGATGAGTTACAGGAATGTAGAATACTTTGTGTTCCAAGAGGTAAGCATTCTATATAAAATCAGACTTTAGAGGTGTTATGTACTTTGCAATAATACTTTCTTCTCTGAAGACCATTAAACTAGCTATAATATTACAATGACCAATATTTGCCATTACTGGAACATAGAACACACATGACATGCTGTGTACACATAATAAATAATGTGACCAGGCCCATACTGTTGTTTTCCAGGATACCAGCAGCACTTTAAATGATAAATATTAATAATCAAGCCAACTACTACAACTACTAATAATTGTTAAAGCAAAATACTGTGTATATGTCTGTAAAAAAGTCCTATTATTTTTCATTGTGTATTTTATATGCTTGAGAACAGATATTAATCCGTTAAAATAATTGTATTTCACAGTTCTTCAATTATTAATTTATTTATTTTTCTATACATCCAACAGTACAGTAGTCTCACATCCCGCTTCAAGCCCAATGCATGCATCTTCTCTTTAAAGCACTCACTTTTATACACTACTCTTAAATTTTCTCTAGACTACTGATCTCAACCAGATGTGATCAGCATGTCTGATGTTTAGATTTCTGCAATAGGTTGGCCTACTAAATTGTGAGTAAAACATTACACAACAAGGTTTTTATAAGAGGTGTTGTCAGCATACTATACAGTAAACTAAAACTGGTACATATTTAAAGTCATCACAGAAATTGCAGATGTTTTTTTCTGTATGTAGTGTACATAATTCTTTTTGTGGGTGGCATACAATAAAATAACATTCTACCAAAATAATTTGCCCTCTTGGTTAGGATTTCCCCTTTTGCTACTACATTTCTGTTTTGTCCATATTTGATAAAAAAGTGGATAATTTGACCTTTTTAAAGTCAGAATCCATGAATTGTAATATATTGGTATTGCAAAACTTGAATTAAAATAAAAAAAAAACAAATTCAAAACTGGATTAGTGCTATTTGCAGAGTGGATAAAGCCTTTCTTTTCAAATATCTCCAGGGATTTGCAATGCTAGAAAGTGCAGTGAATTTCTATGAACACTGCATAGAGTAAGTAGCAGTATAATTCGATTGTGTGTGCACAGTATATACTGTATAGCACAGTAGTGAAAAGGCTGGGGAAAAAGTATTTGTGATAGTGTCTCCTCAGTGTAACAGACACTATAATTCTACGGTTCTGTACACAGCTGTGCAGTGCAAGCAGATGAAACCTGTGTACTTTATTGCAATTCCCAATTAGAGACTGGTTTCTGTGTGTACCGTAAAAGCTACTGTACTGTCTAAATAATGTCCTCTTTGACAGTGAAACTACTTATTATTTTTTCTTTCACTACTGCTTTTTCTTTTGCAAGAATTATTGTTACTGTTTTTTTGGCTTTTCTTAGCTAATTAGTTTATACTTCTGATACATTTTACTTTTACGAGACAAACTTTGAAACAGAATGTAAAAAATCATAACACTGATAAGCATCTACTTATCATTATACTAAAATTAGGTCTAATTGACCTGTTAATCATGTACAGTATATAAAATGACACCAAACAATGAGAGCAATATGTTGTGCATACAGAATAAAATGAGAATTGTTTTCTGGCTTTTTGATGAAAGGTGTCATCTGTTTTGTGTTATATAACCTATGATAACCTATACTTGGGTTTACAGCAATGTTAATTTCCCATTTATTTAAAGTTTCTTAAAAATGTCAAGGAATAATAATAATAATAATTGCTTACACTTATATAGTGCTTTTCTGGACACTCCACTCAAAGCGCTTTACAGGTAATGGGGACTCCCCTCCACCACTACCAATGTGCAGCATCCACCTGGATGATGCGACGGCAGCCATAGTGCGCCAGAACACTCACCACACACCAGCTATCAGTGGGGAGGAGAGCAGAGTAATGAAGCCAATTCATAGATTGGGATTATTAGGAGGCCGTGATTGGTAAGGGCCAATGGGAAGTTTAGGCAGGACACCGGCGTTACACCCTTACTCTTTTCGAGAAACACCCTGGGATTTTTAATGACCACAGAGAGTCAGGACCTCGGTTTTACGTCTCATCCGAAGGACGGCGCCTGTTTACAGTATAGTGTCCCCGTCACTATACTGGGGCATTAGGACCCACATGGACCACAGGGTGAGCACCCCCTGCTGGCCCCACTAACACCTCTTCCAGCAGCAACCTTAGTTTTTCCCAGGAGGTCTCCCATCCATCTCCCATCCCATCATGTCAACAGTTTTCAGTTTTACATGTGTCCATGTTTTTGATTGAAATACATAAATATAAATACATTAAAAATCCTGCCAGGAAAAACTGAAGACATGAAGTACATAGGAAAAATATGATTAAATATTATCTCAATCCTGTTCAATCTTAATATTTTTTGTTAATTTGCTAAATCAAATCATTGTTTGATCTTTAACATTTTGCTTTAAGTTAGCAGACTACATTGTGAGACCAACACACACAAAAATGTGGATCTTTGTAAGAGAAACTGTCAATATAGAATAATACTCTATCTTAACATTTGACCCACATGTGCAGCATATGGTCAAAACATCTTTTTTCACCTCAGAAATATCGCTAGACTACACCCTATGTTATTACTAACTGTGGCTGAAAAGATGATCAGTACATTTGTGTTCTCCCAAATTGACTACTGTAATGCTCTATGTTATAATGTTTCTTTATTAGCCCTATACAATTTCTTGCATTAGGAATTCGTCTTTTCGCATACCCCAGCTTTTTCTCCAAGGAGACACAGACACACAGACAGGGAGAGAAGCTTGGGGTCAGAGTGCAGGGTCTGCCATTGTACAGCGCCCCTGGCGCAGTTAGGGTTAAGGGCCTTGCTCAGGGGCCCAACGGAGTAGGATTCCTCTGCCGGCCACAGGATTTGAACCGGCAACCTTCCAGTCACAGACGCAGATCCTTAGCCACAGACACAGACTCCGATGTGCTGGAGTATCTAAATCTACATTGAACAAACTGCAGTACTGTCTGTCCCACATTCGGCAACCAGAATTCTGACCAGGTCCAGTGCAAGTGATCACATTCCTATCCTGTCCTATCCTATCTCTCCTATCCTGGAGTCCTTGCACTTGCTTCCTGTCAAGTTTCGTGTCGACTTCAAAATCCTCATGCTCACCTATAAAGCTCTGCATGGCTTGGGACCTCAGTACGTGTCTCAGCTATTATCACCCTACTCCCCGTCTCACAATCTTTGCTTCTCTGATTCTGGTCTCCTAACTGTCCCCCAAGCCCGTCTACATTTTATGGGTGACAGGGCCTTCTCTTGCCCCAAGCTCTGGAACTCTCTCCACAAGGATATCAGAGAGTCACTTTCTCTAAACTCCTTCATATCCAGACTCAAAACCTTCTTTAGAAGAGCATTTGCTTAACTTGTTCCATTCTTTACCCCTCTGCTCCTACTATACTTAGTACCACCATCCCCGGTCTCCTCTGTGTATTGTGATTGTGTTTTATCTTGTATTCTTTTTATCTATTGTTGTTGCCATTCTGTAAAGCGCTTTGAGAAGCCACCTTTAAAGGTGCTATATAAAATAAAGTTTATTATTATTATTAATACTAATACTGGTTCACAGTTCAAGATGTCACAAAAATTATGGACAGATTAAAGATGGATTGTAGAAAATATTATCTGAAGCTTCTCCATACTGTTTTTTTTTCTGTTTACAGCCATCTTTTATGTATTGAAATGGTATCGTAGAAAATTGAAATTGCATTACAAAAATTCAAAATCTGAGTTCACGAGGACGCTCCATGCCCAGGAATAACCATGAATTGAATAAGGATCTAAGACCTGGTTTAAAAAAGTTAGCGTACTTGAATCACATCAGGAACTGGGGCTATAACAAAAAAGATTAATCTTCCAAAAGGTGAAGCATACTGTAAATATATTTTCTTTATTGAGGACATGTAATGTACTATACCTAAATGTCACACCTTTATCTGTTCTTAAGGATAATATTCTTTAATCTGTGCATATTACTAAAAGCATGAAGACAAAACTGAATTCAATATTTAGAGTAAATTCCATGTGTAAAGCTGATTAGAATATTTTTAGCTTTTCAGCAGTTCTGTTGACTTGTTTAGTCTACCCTATGTTTGGAGCAGTACGCTGGATACATGGTATGGCTTGGCTGGCAGTGGTTAATCTCAGTCATGATGCAGAAGAGCAGAGATCTGACTGCAGCTGGGCTTCAGAGTGCTGCATTGAGCTGCATAATTAATACAAAAGAAGGGGGATAAAATGGAGACAGGATTTCTCAGGCACTTAAACATTTTGAGTCCACCTGCAGTTTGTTTAAAATGTGTCCTTCATCTGATCCTTTTTACTTCATACAGTACATGTATTTAGTTCTTCTCAAGTGGGTATACATTTGTAAATAATGTTGGAGGTAAAATAATTATTTCCATTGTGTCTGTTTGAATGTTTATGGTGATACAGTGTTTAATAGTTTTACAGTTTTAGAGTTAAATAAGAAATTACACAGTAAGGTCCTGGGCTATGGAGGAAGAATAAACATCATGATGGTTAGATCCATAAACTAAACTCTATGCAACTATTCTAATAGAGCAAACATATATTGAAAATGCATTGCACATGTGTAATAGATCTACTGAACATTTAAAATCAGTTTTACACATTTAGAATGGTTGCTGTTACCCCTCTGGACACTTGGGAGGGAGACTGGCAGGTATTAAGAAAACAGAAATAATCATGCCAGAATTCCTCTAGACTCTAGAACGTTCAATCTCCACTTTCGTTATCAGTTTGTTTGTCCTCAGACACCTTGTAACTGGTTAAGGCCATTAAAGTTGGTGTGCTCCAGTTTCTACAAACAATCCCACACTACAATACTGTATGCTTATGGGTGATACGGAAGTAGCTAAAAATTGAGGTTAAACCTTAAACACCACCATTGATTTCATTGAGGGTTGTTTTTCTCACTTCTCAGGAACTCATTTGAGTTTCTATAACTCAGAACATTTTATATACTGTAACTGCTTAAAAGGTCTTGTTGTGTAAAGACTGCCAATTCATTGTTCTACTTGCCTTAAGCCATTTTTAAGAACCAACACTGAGATGTGCATAATAAGCATTTTTTATTTAATTAGGAGACCTGTTTAAAACCTACTTTATCTATAGTGCTGCGGGACTCTCTTAAGTTTTGTGTAGGATACAGAAGATGCTTGTGTTCTTACTCATTGCAGCATCAGCACTGAATCTTTAATGTTCCAAGGCAGGAAAGCACAACTTTAATGCTATTGTAATGGGAGCCGGTCCTGACGCCCATGAAGTGCATAGTTTAGGACACCGTGCAGATGGTACAATCTGGAAGTGACCGGAGTAGGACACCGGGGGAAAGATGGCAGGATCAGGATGGGATGACAGACAGGGGGGTGTGTCGGCTGTGATCCGGTGCTCAGGGGGAGTGGTACAGGCAAATGAGTCTTAAACAATCCAAATAGGGAAACCAGGACACAGTCCAATATCCAAAACCAGGAGATCCATCCTAGACAAGTCACAAATAAAAACAGGGAATGGGGACATGGAACCAGGAACAAGGAAGTTAAAAATAGAGTGGCGAGGTCAGGCACTCCGAGCCCCAGACTCAGCCGGTCAGGATGCCGTTCGGAAGCCTATGCCCTCAAGCCATGGACATGGGGTTTAAATAATAAAAGGGAAACAAGGGGCAGGTAAACGTCATAAAGAAACTAAAATACAAAAGGGTCGGAGTGCCCTCTAGAGGAGGGATGACGATTGTAACAGCTATTATGTAATCAGACATATGAAGATACTGTTAGAGTGGAAATTCTTTCTAAAGGTTGATGGGAAAATAAATTTTAAATTAGTCTATGGACACTTCTGAGGGATTTAATATTTTTTTTATTAGTATTCTCTATCAATGAAGCACAGTGTGTTTTTATACTGCAGCCTAGAGATGTCAGTTTTTTTCAGCGCAGCACAGAGAACGTAGGACAGTATGACGTGAGACTT
Source organism: Lepisosteus oculatus (assembly GCF_040954835.1). Lineage (NCBI taxonomy): Eukaryota > Metazoa > Chordata > Actinopteri > Semionotiformes > Lepisosteidae > Lepisosteus > Lepisosteus oculatus. The sequence goes on from NC_090700.1 coordinate 28,175,203, forward strand.
TAGACTTTAAGGCATCAGGCTCTGTGTGTTGGGTCTGTCACTGTGCTTGCCAGTTCTGTCCAACATGCTGCTCTGTCAGAGATTATTCTGTATTCACACTCAAGCAGCTCTGCAATGTTAAGATCTGTGATGTCACATTACACAGCCGTGATCTTAACAAGTTTTTAAAGATTTCATTTTCTGTTTTATAATGCATTTTTTTTCTACCATTTGTATTTCTATACTTATGCTTTTTGAAAAGTCTTCTTCTTTAATTGTCTATTAAAATAATGGAGAACATGTTAGAGACATCACAGAAGTTGAATAACTGTAAGACTCTGTATCACAGAGTTTTAAACCATTAGCAGTAACCATCAGCTCACCAATGCTAACATAAACAAAAAAATCCAACAACAAGAGATGTGCGATATTAGGGCAGAAAAAAGTAATTACTGCATAAAATACTTTTGAACCTTCACACCAAAACTTTGAAAACTAAAGAAATCAAAGCCAGTCTATGGCGATTGCAATCATAATACAGTATTGATATTCATGGTAGTGAAGGAATTAATGATGTATACAGAAACCACATTTCAGATATTGCAGAACTACAGTATGTGCTCAAATAAATCGGGCAGCCCTCAGAGCTGTTTGTCATGTTTGCGCATGTACTGTAGCCAGTAACTGTGATCACAGATGGGCATCCTGCAATGTTTTAAATCATTTTCTTTTCACTACTGGTAAAAAAGGGAGCTAAAGTAATTATGTGATCTTCACTCTTGGCAGTGGTTTTAAGGAAATAAGCTATTTTGTTTTGTGTGTGTAGGCAGGGGTTTGCACTAAGTACTGTGTTAATTGTTAATAGAGGTGGACTGTTTGACATAATCAAATCACTGTTATCATTGTTTTCAATTAAATATTGGCAATTTTCAATTAGAAATCTGCAAGGCTGTTTTCATTCCTGCACTGTAAGATGTTTTCTCACATTGTTAACTTATTAAACTATAGTATATGCACAAAGGCACTGAATTACATTGTGATCTTTGAAATAGTGTGGAATTGCTTCTTTAGTGTGTACGAAACCTATACCTATCATTGGAACACACTCCAGGGGGAAGCAGTTAGGTAGGTTTAATGTCCTTTATATGCCCTACCTTTTCATCTTACAGAGGTGCACTGTCAAAACACTGAAAGCTCCTGCAAGTTTCAGGAATACTTTTCTGGGTTACTGGAAAATGGTGCAAATTTCACTTTCATTTTCCAGTTGAACAGACATATCTTTATGCATGAAACATGTGCCAGTCAAGCAGCTTTTGTTGAGAAAACAATTCATATCTGAGAATGAATGGCTGGTGATAATTTCTTAATAGACTGGAATGTAAGCAGCTTACGCTTTATCTACTAAATGGAGAAAATGTAAATGAAATCAGTGGTTGGGCTTTGGCTAAATGAGTTGTGGTAAATACTCAGTAAAGTCTGTTTGCAAAACATGAATGATGTGACACATATGTTAAAATGGTACGCAATTCATTTTCAGCTGTAAAAGTTCACTTTGATGCAAAGTAATTAATTGGTCAGTCTTAGCCAGATACTGATTAAAGCCGGGAGTGCATTCAGAAGTAATGTGTTTTTTATATCTCCCCTCTCTTTCGTAGTTTGGGCAAGAACAACGCTCTGCTGCATTAATTCAGGGTTTTGCTCTTGTTGCTTCTGCTTACATTTTTAATACCAATGCTAACTAGCTACTCTCTAAAGACCTATCAGTACTGAATGAAGTGGGAATTGAATGTGTCACACTCAATACATCTGTAATAGTATTTTCAGCATGCTGCAACAAAATGCACTTCTTGTTCACATTTACTGGCAATCAGTTTTAAGAAGCCTTCAGAAAATAAATGCTAAGCTATATAAAAAGTGCTCTTTTGAAAATTGCCATCGGAGTTTTAATGAACAAGAACTCCTGTCTACTGTCTCTTCTGTACTCACCTCATACACCATCCAGGCTCATTGTTATAGAAATTCTAGTCCATACCACACAAATCTTCTTTCCTTTAGTCTTCTACTGTATCCCAGCACTGACCATGCCCAGCCTTGCTTAGAGTTTAGACAAAATCAGGCTACAATGTGGCAGCTCTACTATCTATAAAACATGTAGTACCAAAATATACACAGCATTAAAAGCAGAGAAATAATCATCATACTATCATGCTAATCATGGCTGAGTGTCCTCATCAGAATTATGAGCACAGAACCCAATTTTTTAATATACTTTTAAATGTGTGTTTATTCAAGTACCTAGTAGATAGGTACTTGAACTTCAGGATAATACTTGAAAATAGGGCAGACAAGCAGCATACAATTGACAAATATAGTTGATGGCATTCTCTTGAAGCAGTTGAGTCTAGGTAAAACAGATTTTCCAGGACACTTTCTGCTTGCAGTTTGCCTCCAGTTTACCCATTCTTCAAATTAGCAGTAAATGTATTCATCAGCTAGATTCCCAGTGTTAATGCAGAGTAAGATCAGGTGACTTACTGTATATGAGCCCATGGCAAAATAGCATTATTGCATGATTGTATAGGGTATTATTATCATACAGTATATCCAAATTATACAATATATTTGGACTGGTGCTTGCTGCCTGCCTATAACAAAGAAATTCTCATTAGGGCAACCAAGACACTTCACACATTAGTAAAAGCACAATAACACATAATAATAATAAAGTAGCCCCCGCCGGGTAACAAAGAGGAAAAGAGGAGATGCATCCGGATAATGTATGCACCGTGGGGCAGGGTGGGTCTGCAGAGTAGCCACTAGGTCACCCTTCTGATATAAATAGTCCTTTATGTATCCATTGTAAATACAGTAGTAGTTAATTGTTTAACGTTTCACGTTGCTCATACAGTGCAGCACTTCACATCCATTTAATTTACTCCTTGTAGCTTCCAATAAGACAGTCCAAACAACTGAAATCCTTAACAAGGACTATGCCATGAGACTTTTAAGATGGTCATTTAACTAAGCACTGATGTCTTTTGTGGCAGAAAACCAGATTTATTTTTAAATGGTTATGAATAAAGGCAGTACTGATGGGAAGACTGCACACATTACAATGAGGGATCTCTGAGTAATTCTTGTATGATTCTACAGTATGCCTAAACATTAAAATGATTGGAACAAAAGTCAATAGAAAAGATAATATATTTATAATCTCGTAGTATATATGATTTAATAGCCTTGTTCAAAGTAGAGTTTCTGAGTCAGGTAAGAAAAAAAGCCTACCTGTTTCTAATATTATATCCTTTCCTCTCTCTTGAGGGCTAGCAGTGGGCCTGGCTGTCCAGTAGTAATTGTCCTTCAAACCCATCCATGTGTTTCACACAAAAAGAAATTCAGTTTAGTTCTGAGATTCCCAGATTAGGTCTGAAAGCCTACAGAGATACTGCAGTACTACTCAGACAAAAAAAAAATATTAAAAAAAATCTCACCATTTCCAGCTCCTCAAATAATTCATTATACAGTAGGCGACTATTTGCTCAATCGAAGGAAAGGCTGAAAATTAACCTATAGATCAAGTAAATAAAATCTGGCTGACATACAACGCTGGCATTGTTCATTGTTGTTGCCTTCTGTGCTCTCTGCACTTCTGCCATTTGCTTTTTGTCCTGGATTGCATTTCCTGAAAATAGAGAAGCATAAAATATAACCAAATTACTGTATTCACAACTCATGTAGAGGAGTAGATTAGCTACATGTTCTTGTTAATTAATTCCTTAGTGTTCAGCGAAGTTGTACACTGGAGTTTTGTGTCTTGGGGGTTCATTCATAGGCAATTTTCCATACTGATTTAATGTTACACACACACAAAAAAACATTCCATAAAGGACATTTTCTAACCACTTTATCCAATTCAGTGTTGTGGGAAAGCCAGAGCTAGTCCCAGCAAACACCAACCACAAGCCGGGATACAGACTGAATGGGATGCCAATCCATCACAGGGCACACACAGACTCAAACATGCACACACTCATACCAGAGCCAGATTTCCAAGAGGCCACATAACCTACCAGAATGTCTTTGGATTGTGGTAGGAAACCACATGAACATGGAGATAATTTACAAACTCACTCAGGTACAGTAGCACCCTAGGAATTAAATTTAGGACCCCAGCACTGTGAAGCAAAAATGCTACCGCTGTACCCCTGTGCCACCAATTGTATGTAACATTCTGAAGGCAAAAACATGTTTTTTCAATTGGAAGCAACAGTATTGCCCTGCTACAACTTCATCTACTCTCTTTACTGTACATGAAGCTTTTAATTCAACTTTGTTATTTTCATATGATTTCAAGTTAAGGTTGATAAAGCTGCCTGTTTGACTGAACAGAGAACAGGAAAAGTTGAAAAGATTTCAAAGATGCTTCATATAACTGTCTCCTGGTTAAGGAGAAGTGCCTTTTTATCCAAAGACTCTTACTTCATGCTCTGACTCACTGTGTCACCGTGAACAAGTTACTAAATCTCCTTGTGCTTCATACTTTGATTGAGACCTACTGTAAAACAAATATCTGTCTGTAATTCGGTGGCAGCAGTCATTGCTGTACTGTATAGCTCACCACCTAATCGCTCTGAGCCCCTTCGAAGAAAATTAAAATCAGATTTGAATATTTTGTTGAAAAAATACTGCAGATTAAAGGTTGATGTAAGTCTGAATAGTGTACTTTTTCTTTTTTCCATTCCTTTTATAATTTAGTCTAGAGATATTTTAGAAAGCAGACTGAAATGTAGTTCAATCCACAACCAAAAGAAGAGAGATGATGAAAAGTACAATATACAGCATCTGTGAAATTGAGGCATTTGGGATGGAAAAGGTGTTTAGTACAGTACAGTATATACACTGCAATTTTTTTTCACAGGCTTTCCTGTGTTGCTGTTTAATTTATTCTGCCTAATTTCAAAAACTGTACCTTACCTTTTCACACCAAAGATTTGGTTGGTTCTATATAAACTAATCTATAAAAGCATGAACCCATTTCTTAAATTTCTATCTCAGTTTCCTCTGTAATTCCAAAGATCCAAAGTGTTCTATTTATTTTCCTTCGTCCTGCACTTTGCCCTACAGTATAGTGATGAGTTTAATTAGAAAGAACCGAAAAAATGCATGTTGATAACTTTAATTAAGACTAATGCTAGTGAGAGTCTCTCACAGTGCACTAACAAGTAGCCTGAAGCCAATAGATATAAGGAAAGCTTTACTAGGAGTTACAAGCCTTCACGTCTTCTGTACTGGGGATAGTTCCCTATCACTTCTTGCCTCCATTTCAATATCTGAAAAATCTAAGTCTTCTACATGATAGGGAGAAGACAACAGGGAACTTTTTTGAGAACATTAAAATTCTAACAGAATCCAGCTATCATGTTGTCAAGAACCTGGGTGCCATTAGAGCCCCCTGCATGAAATACAGTATATGTCATTATGGCATTTTATTTCTACTTTACCCTAAATAAAAATGTGAAAACATTTTGCAGTACTTTTTATAATTCAACCAATTTCTGAAATTGCTGCAGTTCTCCGTTTCATTTTCCTGTCACTATCTGTTAGGATGTTTTGACTGGTCTTGGTGTAAATTGCAATCATAAAGGTGAAGTGACTATTAAAATGCCTGGTTTTCTTTCTTGGGCACTTTCAGTAAAATTGTGCTTTGTTAAAATCTTGCTTTTTGTCCTACAGTATGTGGACATCATTGTGCTGGAAATCATTTGGGAGTGGACATATTCATGTGCTGTATTGTCATAGACAGTACATACTGCATACATCTTTTAAAAACTATGCCTTTCAAATCAGTTTTCAAAATCAAAATCCAAAATAAACAAATCTAAACAAAAAACATTATAAATTTGATAATTCGCTCAAAAAAGGATTTAAATAAGAGAATAGGTTTAATCTGAAATATTTAAATCTGAGATACAATTACAGTTTTTAATGGGTAAAAATCTCAAACTGCAAATTGCTTTACAGTAGAATGGAGTTTTATCACTATTTTACATAAATTCTATTTCGGGTGGGTACATGACTGAAATTAAAATAAAAAATCACACTAAGGTGCTTATGATTATAGAAAAGTAAGATTTTTTTTTATGTCTTACTTTTTAAGTATCCATTTGAATATACATTCAAGATCTGCATCAGTGAATATACTGTACCAGAATACTAACTATTGCACGAGCAAATCACTACTTTTGGTCCTAGAACAGTAGGATGTGCTTTCAAGCTCTTATTGTCCGTTTGCCAGGAAATAGGTGATCCAAGATACTGACCAAATGGATTTTCATCTGTTCAGCAACCTCAGTGGATTTTAATACATGCTTTCCTGAGGAAATGTTTATTTTTATCCAGTCTTTTTATCCTGTCTTACAGAACAGTGAAAAACTGTCCATTCATGACAATTGCAATTTAATGTAAATTAAGACAAAATGAAGAAAAGCATAATAAATAGCTTAAATAGGGCACCCTTCTCTGTGACTCATGCTTAGAAATTTTGTTGTGATAACATTTTAGTCTCAGATTATAGATGATTACATCAATATACTGTATATGCATTACACTAGCGGGCTTTTAATGTCCTTAGTACTAAGAAATTACAGCTTGACCATTTCTCTTGTAATGTCTGTCATAATAACCTGATTGCCAGGGATGATAAATTATTGGCTTTAGTAGTGCAGAGATCAAGTGCACTAAATTAATTATTATTATTAACCTAATTAAGATGCAACTGTACACAACTGTTTCTGAAATGCCAAAGTGTACAGTAGTAATCTGAAGAAATCTAGCCAGTCAGTCAGCCAGTAATATCGTCATTCTGATATTCATTTTAATATTCAGTATGCACCATAACCAGACTTGATCTGTGCTCAGGGCTCTTGAAAGATAAACAGGTTTCAGAAACTGGTTTCATTGTATTTATATGCTGATTACTATCATCACTTTTTTTGAGGTTCCATGCGATTTCATTATGTGGTATCATTCATAGACTACATACTGTAGCTTCATACATTTTGTATCAAATCCCTTCTGATGCGTAGGACCTTATCTACATAGCAAAGTTCAGAAAAATCACATCCTGAAGACTAGCTGAATACACTTACCACATGAAAACTATTATTTTTTAAATAAAATTAAGATATTTAACATGAATCTCTAATCAAAGTGTTAGTTCTCTGTGTAAGATTTAGCCCTTGCAAAATAATAACAAGCTACTGTAGGTAATTTTTGCCTGCTGTCATTAATGAATAAATGCACATCTTACATTAATAAATTGTGATACCTTAACTAAATTACACAATGGTGGTGATCTGTAAACCATGAATCAGCACTTTATTTATGGAGCATGAATGTATGAGTCATATCACCCCCATCACACAATTTAGGTAAGGGAAGAATAAGTGTGTTTGTAATATTTTAAAACAAAAGAACCCTGGAAGGCATACTTTGGCTATTTATTAATTAGATAGCTCTTAATTTGAATGTTGCAGCTTAATAGCTTCTTAATCCTTTCATAACTGTTACAAAAGATGTTGTAAACATATTCATAATGTCTTATTACTTACTGAGTACTTAATTAACATGTGATGGACAACCCCTGTATAAAGGCTGGATAGGCTTCCAAACAGCTAATAATACTCAGAAATTCTCACTTACAAGGCATATATTGAATATTTACTAACACCTGGTAAGCTGTATTTCAGTAAGAATGTGGTCAAATGTTCCTTACAGGCTTATTCTGTTCTGATATGTTACTGGTTTATTTTCTTTCTCATGTTTCAATGCATTAAAGAATCCCAATACAGAGAAAAATCTTATTTAAATCAAACATAAGTCAGTTTTACTAAACATAATATCAATTGCTTTGTCAATTATTTTTTTTCCTCCCATTTAAGGATTTGCCATGGTACTACTATAAAACAGATATTTGCAAGGTCACTTACACATCAGATAAAACTGTTCAAGTAGATACTGTATCCCACTGTGTTCAAGTAGGCATCCCATTGAATGTACAGATAATGGCTTCCATACAGCCCAGCATGGCAGTTCTGCATGTTTGCTGGTGATTAAGTTGGGTAAGGTTGCTATAAAGGGAAAGCTTTGCTTTTTCATGTCATTAACTAGAAAAGAAGACCTATATGCTGGCTGACCAAACTGTTTGCTGTACTCACCTACTTTCGATGAGACTGTACATTACAGCATTAAATGTTTAAAACACCTACAACAAATATTGATGTGTCAGTGACAGTGCAGAATATACTGCATGCTAAAGATGAGCTGTGTGACAATTTGGATTGCTGATTTTCCTCTCTTTGACAAACTGAACATAATTTCTTTATGTGAAAACAATATTTGCATTTTTTAAACAAATTTCTTTAGGCTTATTCAATAAGAGAGAATGAACAGAACATGTGCCTGAAAATGAATTAGCCTGATTCCACCCAGCTTTAGCCTGTTCAGAATATCATTTTTAACTCCATTTGAATTTACCACAATTTATATGCTCCACATCTGGTTAAAACATATTCAAAACAGAAATAATACCTTCTTGCACACACAGAAGAAGCGATTGATTTCAGTACACGTTCCTGTAGTGAATTTCCTTCTTTTCTAAATATTCTGTTGTACTGTATGTTAGTGAGTGTTTCTGTGACTGTTCAATGGGTAACAACAAAATAAGATGAAAAGTTATGTGGATTCATAGCATGATGAATTACAATATGCTTTCTCATTTATTTTATTTGAATGACTGCACACCTGATTTAAGTGGTATAATTATTACTAAACAAAAAGCTGTTTGGGCTGGTACAGAAAACATGGCAATTGAAACTGTAAAAACAAGAGTAAGAAGCTAAAAAGAAGAAAATGTGGCAGATAAACCTTTGTTTTTACCAATCAGTGTTTATCACTGTAAAATGAGCCTACTGCAGTGCTGTTGAACTATTTGCTCTTATGAGCATCCACTGCACAAGGATAGTTTGGATAGAAAAGATACTGTATACTGCTCTTTTAGATTAAGAAGGTTGTGCATTCAGAGTTTTGCTCGTCTCATATGTTAGAAATATATGGACTTAAATATCAAAATGCATTGTCAGCAACAAAGAGTTTTCCATGTGTAACAATTTTTATGGTCAGACAGATACTTGTTGTGAGAGAGTGGATGTAAAAATGTATTGTTCTTAAAGTAGGTTAGGCTGCATTTGAGGAGCATCCTACCACAAGAGTAAGGCAAGTAAAGTTCTTTTATGTGATTTTTCCCTCTTGATCTTTTTTCCAGAAAATAAGCCTATAGCTCTGTTCAGAAACAAAGCTACACCAGGAACAGGTTCTTCCTTAAAAAATAAAATAAAGAAATAAACACTAATTTAAAAGGTGGAGGATAACATAGGTGGAACAGGAGCAAGACAGACTAATTTAATGAGTTAATGAATCATTTTTCCTCTCTGGTCTGTTCAGTGGTACTGTATTCAGTCAAAGTAACCCAGATCTGTTGAACAGGATCTAATTTTTTTATCATCACTTTAACTGTGTTTGGTTTGTGCAATTTAAACAAAATGAACCCGAGTAACGATTTTCTGACACCTTGACAGGGGGGCCTTGGCGTGCTCGGGACCATTGAGCTATTTTAGGTGCGAATGAGGGGGAGAGAGATCTGTGTATCTGTGAGCATCTGGGGCATAATGTCTGTCTGGCCTACTTTCTATGACCTTCGGCTGGGGTTGTAAAGACACTGCAGTGGAATGCTGCACAGCAGGAGACTAGAAGGAGGGTGTCTGTTTTGAGATACCTTTACCATTTACCATTTGTTTACATTAGGGCATCATTTTTCTTCATGCAGGCAGCTTTTTGTTTTTTTATTTTTTGATCATTTTACCTTCATCCCAAATCATGTAATTGCTTCCATGAAAATGTATTTAATAAAGTAAGCAGTATTTGTAGTCTGTACCAAAGAATTTCATTACTACAGTGGGTAAGCTGTTCTGTAATTCACTGTCCCATAGCCTTATTTTTATATTGATTCATTCATTGTTCCATGGGTCTGAAAAGTTGCTTAAATTGCGTTCAGTGTGTTAAACCAGTATATCTCGAGTCAAGCGAATAGCATAATCAAGGACAGGACTTTTTAATATAATAAACATTTTGTATTGGCCTCCTTCTATTTGTTCTATTCTTCAGAGCAACATGTTTTGAAATATATAATTACAGTACATGTTTTTTTTAATACTGGGAATATTTATTTATTTCCTCTCTTATAGTCATTTCTTCGATTGTATAATCTGAGTTTAAAATGAAGACTAACACTTATTTGTTGACTCTTTGCTATATTCATGTTGTGTACTGTAGTTGTATGCCCCCTTTTTGTCCAAGTTGCTGAATGTTTCTTTGTACTATGATAAAGCACTCTTCACCTTTAAACATGCTAGTTTAAGAATATTACTTAAATCCCTCTTTTTATAACACTATACGCAGCAATTATATACTAATTTATTTTTGTACCAAAACGTCTAGAACACGTTGCTTGCATTAATTCAGTTAGAAAACACATTGGCAAGAAATATTACTATTTGTATTTCATCCAGAACATGACACAGAAATGTTTATTTTTTTTATTTAGAACTGTACAGTATATGTTGATTCTCATATTTTCCCAATATTGCATTGCTCAATCTGAGAGCTAACTCAAACACTGAGTTAAGTTGATGAAAACCTCACTCTTAGAATTCCTTAGTGACTTAATTGGCATTCCTGATACTGTTTCTAGCTCTTTTTTATTACTCATATACGACACAGTTTGTACTACTGTGTAATTGTGCCATAACTGTTATTTATTATTACTGTGCTTCAGTGGTCAATACTAGACCCTCTCTTTTTATCATCGGTGTGCTACCCTTAGGTCAAATATTTAATTGATCATATTTAGGAAATACAAGGACATACAGTAACAAGCTTGTTATGCTCCACCAAGAAGGTAGACATTGCAAAGGAAATTTTGGTCAAGAGAGCTGCACATTGATTAATCAAAACTTCGTTTGTGTTCGCAATCTCACAGTCCAGTACTTCTACTCATGTCTTGAGACTCTCACTTTCTATATCCAGCAGCCATATCACCCTGCAACTCACAACTGGCAACCTACTGAAGCTAAGCAGGTGTGAGCCTGGTCAGTACCTGGATAGGAGACCTCCTGGGAAAAACTTAGGTTGCTGCTGGAAGAGGTATTAGAGAGGCCAGCAGGGGGCGCTCACCCTGTGGTCCACGCGGGTCCTAATGCCCCAATATAGTGATGGGGACACTATACTGTAAACAGGTGCCGTCCTTCGCATGAGACGTAAAATCGAGGTCCTGACTCTCAGTGGTCATTAAAAATCCCAGGGCGTTTCTCGAAAAGAGTAGGGGTGTAACCCCGGCATCCTGGCCGTGATTGGTAAGCCAGGACTTACCAATCATGGCTTCCTAATAATCCCCATCTATGAATTGGCTTAATTACTCTCACTAATAGCTGATGTGTGGTGAGCGTTCTGCTGCACTATGGCTGCCGTCACATCATCCAGGTGGATGCTGCACATTGGTGGTGGTGGAGGGGAGACCCCATTACCTGTAAAGCGCTTTGAATGGAGTGTCCAGAAAAGCGCTATATAAGTGTAAGCAATTATTATTATTATTATTATTATTATATTATAAAGCAAAACATAGAGTTAACTATTGTAAGGATACTACAGTAACTGTAAGTAGTCTTTCCATTAAATTATTTCTTACTGATTTATAATAAATACAGTACATTTCTTAGGAAAGTCATGTAATGCCGAAGTCTTTAATTTTTTTCATTTTTTGTTTTGATTTAGTCTTGAAAGGATTTTAATATCAAGTAGACAATTATGGGAAGTATCGCTAAACAGGGCTCCTGGTGCATTTGGGTACTCTTTTGAGGACCTTTGATATATTTCAGAGCGGACATGTGGGATTACAAAACAGGTCTAGCTGGCCTTGGATGAGGGGAGCTATGGAACTGGGTGCTAATACACAATGCATCATTAGGCCTTCTGTCTATAGCCCTACAGATCAATGAGCCCTGAGCAGTTAGCTCTGCTCACACCCAGGAATCAAAGGGACTATTCCAGCACCTTCCCCAAGAATGAGTCATAAGCCATGGGTAGGGGGGCTGCAAAAACCCTACAGACAGAACAAAGAGATTGCTCCATTGAACACAGGCGAGGACTCGGGCGATAGGGACTCTACGGAGGACAAAGGATGAAGGCTCCAGCATCATCTTCCTGTCACCCTCCACGCCCTTCATCAATTTCCCTACGGGATTAATAAAGTACAGTATTATCTATCTTATCTATCTATCTAGAGGGCGCTCCAGCTCTGTCGTGTTCCTAGTTTTCCTGTGCTTTACTTGTTTTTCCAGTGTGTCTTGTTGTCTGGGGTTTTATATTTCCGGGTTTCCCTATCTTCCTCGCTTGGCATTGGGATCGGTTGTAGAGAGGCTCGCCCCACCAGGTCGCCCCATGTCTGCTACCTGTGGGTCTCGTTCCAACTCCGCCCGACACCTTGAGCCCAGACCGAGCCCCCGTGTTTGCTCGATTTCTGCCTCTATGCTTAGGGTCCTCCCATCTCGCCGGTCTCTCTCCATGGATAGCCCCCAGGTTCCGTTACACTTCTTCCCCACTCTACCTGATGTTGGACTCAGAGAAATCAAAGTAGTTTGAAAGCTTGAAGAACAACATGGCTCAGGATGAGCCTGAAGAGGAGTAGGCCTAAAACCACACAGTTTCTTTATTGTGGTAAAAAGAGACACACCAGGTCACCAACAGGAGACCTGTAGCTGGACTGCTTTTCTTGAAAATGTTGTTTTGGTAACTGGGGTCCTTGAGATTTGTGTAGTATTCTATGAGTAAGATTTACTTGTGTATAGCTTGTATCTTGGGTCCTTTGTAATGGGTAGGCTAAAATAAAATGGGATATCATGTAGGTTGAATGTCTTCTCCGGTCTGTGCACAGGTGGTTCTGGGAGATGAAAAGATCATGTTGTAGGGGCAAAAAGGGTAATACCACATTAAAAATGCTAGTAATGTTAGTGCCTACAAAGCAAAAGCAGTTCCTGGATTTAGGGGTCATTGTCTGTAGCATTTACTGTAAGTTGAGAAAGATATATTAAAGCTATACTGAGGTTGTTCTATCATCAAGTTTACCATGCCCAGTGGTGTTGAGATGTGCTGCTGAGGAACAGGAATGACTCCCGGGGGGATTGGTGGGAGGCAATGGCACCCACAGCAGTGGGGCATTATCTGCCATTGCAGCAGCCCTTCATCTAATGTGAGCACTGTAGACAAACTGGTGAACTGAGAGAAATGTAAAAATTAAAAAAATGGAAATAAATGACAAAATCAGCCAGTGCTGTGTCATTGCTCCAATGGTTGATCATAAATAAGTGTCTCTGCACAGGATCTCCCAGAAGAAAAGAGAGACAGAGAAGAAAAGAGAAGGGATATGTTAAAAGAAATACTCCATAGTCAAGTGTGAGATGAGAAGAGTGTGTCAGGGGTGAATAGTTCATTGTCTCAGACACTCTGGTGTCTAGTGTGTGACAAGAAAAGGAAGTTTATACTCTAAGCTGTTTTAGTATCTCAGTTACAATGAGAGATGTTGTTACGATCCCTGCCTCCCAGCAACGGAGGAGGCAGAAGTAGGTGTAGCCCCTATCCACCTACTTACCTATCAGTTTTCCTATTCACCACCACAACCCCGTCTCATCCTACTTAAACACCTGTCTTTCCCTACCTCTTTGCTCAGTATTGGTTTTTCCTTTCGAGCTTCTTGGTTGCGCTACTCCTACTTCTACCCTGTGTTCGTCTTGGCTTTCGGTTTGCGGTTTTTCCCTTTGGACTTCGGCTTTTCGGATCTTAGTTTGGCTTGGTTACTTTCGCTCTGTTTCGGATCACTGGCTACCCCTGGAATATCGGATTGCTCTACTGACTACGACTTCGGATCACGCTTCGGCTTCGGTACTCGTTCCCTTTCGGATATCTGGCTTCCCCTGGACTCTCGGCTCGTTCCTACGATTACAGCTTGCTTTCGGATTACGGGTTGGCTTTGTTCGCTCCTGCAAGTGGGTTCACTCACTGGTTTGGTCCCTCTTACCGAATCCTTAACAGAATACTGAGCCCTTTAACATGGACCCAGCGGAGCAAGAGGAGATTTGCTCAGCTTTGGATCAGCACGGACAAGCCTTACTCCAGCTACAGGCTTCTGTCCAACAGATCTCTGCACACCTGTCTGCAATGCCGCCCATCGGCAGTCGAGGAAGCAACGCTGGAGCAGCCGCTTCGGCTCCGCCTCTGCCAGCTCCTACACCTGCCCCTCGACCTCTTCCACTAAATCCACCTGATAGGTTTGACGGCAACCCTACGAAATGTCGGGGCTTCTTAGCACAGTGTGCACTGGTTTTCAGGCTCCATCCGGAAACTTTTTTTTCTCCTCAGGACAAGATCGCCTTCACAGTTTCACGGCTAACTGGCCGCGCTTTGGAATGGGCTACTGCTCTGCTTGATCGCGGGGCTCCTGAAGTTCAGGATTATGATCTCTTTTTAGGAAAATTTAAGGGGATTTTTTGTTGTCCCGTAGTTGGTCAAGACTCTACCTTCCGCCTCTCCTCCATCCACCAGGGCCGCTGGTCTGTACAAGACTATGCTATAGATTTTCAAGTAACGGCAGCAGAGACTCACTGGAACGATGAGGTCCTTATTTTTCTTTTTCGTCAAGGACTCAGTGAAGAAATAAAGGACCGTCTGGTAAATATGCCGCAATTGGGCAGTACCTTGGAGGAAGTAATTTCACAGGTGTTGGAATTGGATATCAGAATTCGTCAAAGGAGTGCTGAAAGATCTCGGACCCAAATATTAAAGGCTCCTCGGCTATCTCCTATCAGATCTTTCGACTCAGATCAACCTATGGAAGTAGCCCGCACCCAGTTAACCCCTGAAGAACGAGAGAGGCGCCAACGAGAGGGTCGCTGCATGTACTTTGGGAGATTAGGACACTTTAAAGCGGCCTGCCCTGCCTCATACTCATCCTTGAGGCGCAGCCCACCTTCTCAAGTTCCTAAGGTGAGTGAGATTTCCCAATCCCCTCAGTTTTCCTCCGGATTTTTTATTCGTTCTACACTATTCTGGGCTAATGAAAGGAGACCTCTTCTAGCTTTTATAGACTCAGGGGCGGCAGGAAACTTTATTGATGCCTCCATCGCTCAAACTTGGAAATTACCCTTGACCCTGGTAACTACACCACTTCGTGTTCAATCTATCGACGGCTCCCCCGTATCTCCAGGACTTATTAGATGGCAAACTGAGATAATAAGCTTGCATATTGGCGCCACCCATGTGGAAGACATCTGGTTTTATCTCCTTGAGACCCCAACACATCCTCTGGTGCTAGGCTTTCCTTGGCTACAACAGCATGACCCTAACATTTCTTGGTCCCGAAAATAAATTTTAGCTTGGGGACCCAGATATATTAAAAATTGCTGTCATCTACCAGTACGAATAGCACTAATGGCGACGTCCCCTTCAGGGGTTCCTACCATACCCCCTCAATATTCCGATCTACAGGAAGCCTTTAATGAGCAGGAGGCCTTGGCCCTCCCACCTCATCGACATTATGATTGTGCCATTGACCTTTTGCCAGGTACTATCCCTCCTAAAGGTCGTATTTTTCCGCTCTACAATTCTGAGTCTGAGGCCCTAAAAGTCTACATACAAGATTCTCTGAAGGCTGGACTTATACGTCCATCCACTTCACCAGTGTAGCGGCGAGGCTTATTAATAAGAAAGAATTAAGTGTTCTGAGCCTTCCCAAATGAGGCCCCATTTCTCTGTTCATCTCTGTGGTGCAGCCACAGAGAAACCATTCATGCAAGATGTTTTCTTTTGATAAGGACAGCTCCCAAAGGGGGATGCACTTAGCTAAGCCTGGCTATCATGATCAATGGTCATCCATTGGTGCCTATCTGTCTAGGGAGTGCCAGTTGGACATCTGGACTGCATTACTAAGTGTCAGGACTAAGAGACTCATATCTCACCTTGATCAACCAATCAGGGACTGGTAGGGCCGAGTAACCCACATGGGACTCTGATGCCCATGGAACTTTCAGCCAATCAATGAGCTGAAGTTCCTCCAGGTAAAAACAGGCAACACAGAGAGCCTGAGAGATTCAGATTCAGATTCAGATTCAGATTCAACAAGATTCAGATTCAACGAGATTCAGAAGAGATTCTGGAGAAGATTCTGTGGACTGTTCTAAACGGAATTCAAAGGAGAATTCCAAGGGCAGGACATTCTCGCAGCGCGCCTCCTGACCATCCTGAGACTCAGCCCGGACAACCACGGAGCGGCCAGTGTGTCCGAGTGCCAGAACTTTCCTTTGTTCTAAGAGTCTAGAGTGGAGGTTGCCAGAGAGTAACCAGCAGCAGGCCTCGTGAACAGGTCGGAACTGTGGACAGCTGAATCACTATTCAGAACTTTTCTCCTGTGCACAAACTTTGCTAGTTAAAGCCAACAGTGAGCATCAGCAGCACACCGTCGCAAGCCGCACAGCACAGCCTGGCACGGAGCCAGAGAGCGCGGATTGGACAGCAACAAGCCTGCAACTGTTTCTTTGTGCCCGCAGGAGATCTGAATCCCCAAAGATTGGATGAGTATTCAACTTCAATGCATTACAGCTCGAGAATTCAATTGTTATCCAAACCAGTTGATATCAATTTAATTCCTAAGAGTTATGTACTTGTTTGAGTATCTAATGTAGAAGTTGTAACCAAGTTCACTTTACGAAACGGTCTAAATGAATGATATACTGAACGTATGTCCTCTTGATATGTGTAACACTTTGTAACTGACTGAATATATATCTTTTGTATTCTGATAACCCTCTCGATAAAATCTGTTAGTTTATATGCATATTCTATGTATTAATAAATGTATCCTCGTGTATTAGTACCTGTGTGTGCGCGTTGTTTGAGTTATGTCGCATGGTTGGATTCTAAAGCCATCAAAAGAATCAACTTTGTGATTTACTGCTACAATTAATAATTGTCTCAGTAAATGCCCAAACCCTACAGAACTGGTGCCTTCAGAGAGCCACTATGATTACATATTTGGCGTCCCTGAACCGGTTTTCCCCACACCAGCATGTGCCAGTTTTTTTTTCATGGAAAAGAAGGATGTTGGGCTTCGTCCCTGCATCGACTATCGTGGTCTCAATGAGATCACAATCAAGAATCGGTACCCTTTGCCTCTAATTCCAGCAGCACTTGAGTCGGTGCATGGAGCCAAAATCTTCACCAAACTGGATTTACGAGGGGCCTATAATCTAATCCGCATTCGGGAAGGGGATGAATGGAAGACAGCCTTCATGACAACCCATGGACATTACGAATATTTGGTCATGCCCTTTGGTTTGGTTAATGCCCCAGCGGTGTTTCAGTCTTTTATTAATGACATCTTTCGTGATCTCCTACAAAGATTTGTCTTGGCTTATCTAGATGACATTCTAATTTTTTCTGATTCCTTCCAGGATCATGTTCTTCATGTCAGAGAAGTACTGTCCCGCCTCATTAAGAATAAACTATATGTCAAACTGGAGAAGTGTACCTTCCATGCTTCAAGGATTCATTTTTTAGGTTACGTCATCTCTCCAGAGGGTGTGGAAATGGATTCGAGTAAAGTCTCGGCGATTACTGATTGGCCCACTCCCAAGAACCTCAAACACATACAACGATTTCTCGGCTTTGCTAATTTTTACAGGAAGTTTATTCAAAACTTCAGCTCGGTGGTCACTCCCATAACCTCCTTGACCCGTAAAGGACCAAGACAAGGCAAATGGACCCCTCAAGCCGAAGAAGCATTTCAGCGTCTGAAACACCTGTTCACAACAGCCCCCATCCTAAGACACCCTGATCCAACTTTGCCCTTTGTGGTCGAAGTGGATGCTTCTGGCCATGGTGTGGGGCAGTTCTCTCTCAACGTCATGGCGAAAAACAGATTCTTCATCCCTGTGCCTTCTTCTCCAAGAAGTTGTCCCCTGCCCAAATGAACTATGACGTTGGTAACCGTGAGCTCTTGGCCATTAAGCTGGCATTGGAGGAATGGAGGCACTGGTTAGAGTGTGCTCATCACCCTTTTTTGATTTACACAGATCACAAAAACCTGGAGTATCTGCAGTCGGCCAAATGTCTTTGTCCTCGCCAGGCTAGGTGGTCCCTTTTTTTTGCCAGGTTTAATTTCTTGATCACCTGCACTCCAGGTTCTAAGAACGTCAAAGCAGACGCCCTCTCATGGATCCATGACCCCCCTGAGGCCGAATTGATTCCTGAACCCATCATTCCGTCTGGTAAGTTCCTGGCTGCAGTAAGATGGGACATTGAGGTGATTGTCTGACGAGCCTTGGTTGGGCAGACGGTACCTCCTCAGTGTCCTCAGGACAAGTTATTTGTCTCTAATCACGTCCGATCGGCAGTTTTACAGTGGGGACATGACTCCCGCTTCGCTGGACACCCTGGATTCCACCGTACCTTGGATTTCATCTCCAGAGACTTCTGGTGGCCAACTATGGCTAAGGATATCAAGGAGTATGTCCAGGCCTGCTCTATCTGTTCCCAAATGAAGTCTTCCCGGATGAGGGCAGCGGGCCTACTTCAACCCTTACCCATCCCGGATCGTCCTTGGACCCACCTCTCAGTAGATTTTATTACTGACCTTCCACCTAGCCATGGACACACGACTATTATGGTAGTGGTAGACCGTTTCTCCAAATCTGCTCATTTTATTCCCCTACCATCTTTACCTAAAGCTCGAGAACTAGCAGAATTGTTTGTACAGCATATCTTCCGACTGCATGGCATCCCTAAGGATATTGTTTCAGTTAGGGGCCCTCAGTTTGTCTCACGATTTTGGAGGGCCTTCTGTAAGTCACTGGGCGCCTCAGTCTCACTTACCTCAGCTTACCACCCTCAGGCCAACGGTCATACAGAACGCATGAATCAGGAACTGCTGACCTATTTACGGACTTATATCTCCTCTACCCATGATAATTGGGTGTCCTTGCTCCCATGAGCAGAGTATGCACACAACTCATTGTATACCACATCTACTGGCATGTCTCCCTTTAAGTGTGCCTTAGGTTATCAGCCTCCTCTGATCCCTGACTCCCACCCCAACACAGAGGTACCTTCGGTTCAAGACTACATCACTAACCTGCAGACCTTCTGGAGGAAGGCCAAAGCCACCCTTCTTCGCACCTCAGCTCAGCAGAAGAAGGTGACTGATCGGCGCCGTCGTATCCCACCCAGACTTCGACGCGGTCAGTTTGTTTGGTTGTCTACCCGTAACCTTCCTCTTAAGCAACCTTCTAGCAAGCTTGCTCCCAGGTACATTGGTCCTATCCGTGTCCTCGCCCAGGTTACCCCAATAACTTACCGGCTGGCCTTGCCTCCTACCCTTCGGATCCACCCTACTTTCCATGTTTCCCTCCTTAAACCCTTTCACAGATCCACCCTGTCTAAACCGCTACAAAGACCCCCACCGCCTCGAGTAATTGATGGACTCCCTGCTTATACGGTCAACAAAATCCTGGATTCCCGATGGTCTTGTGGATCCCTACAATATTTAGTCGATTGGGAAGGCTATGGTCCGGAAGAGCGCTCGTGGGTTCCGGAGAAGGATATTCTGGACCCCAACCTCATCCAAGACTTCCACCGTAACTTCCCGGATCGTCCCGCTAGGGCGTCAGGAGCCGCCCGTAGAGGGGGGGGTAATGTTACGATCCCTGCCTCCCGGCAACGGAGGAGGCAGAAGTAGGCGTAGCCCCTATCCATCAGTTCACCTATCAGTTTTCCCATTCACCACCACACCCCCGTCTCATCCTACTTAAACACCTGTCTTTCCCTACCTCTGTATTGGTTTTTCCTTTCGAGCTTCCTGGTTGCGCTACTCCTACTTCTACCCTGTGTTCGTCTTGGCTTTCGGTTTGCAGTTTTTCCCTTTGGACTTCGGCTTTTCGGATCTTGGTTTGGCTTGGTTACTTTCGCTCTGTTTTGGATCACTGGCTACCCCTGGAATATTGGATTGCTCTACTGACTACGACTTCGGATCACGCTTCGGCTTCGGTACTCGTTCCCTTTCGGATATCTGGCTTCCCTTGGACTCTCGGCTCGGTCCTACGATTACGGCTTGCTTTCGGATTACGGGTTGGCTTTGTTCGCTCCTGCAAGTGGGTTCACTCACTGGTTCGGTCCCTCTTACCGAATCCTTAACAGATGTGTGTTGTGGGGAGTACTCCATAATCTGAAATTTAAAGTCTCTGAAGTTTAGATAGAAGTGCTAGAGTGTATATGAGAATAGACTAGGGAAGACCTACAAGAAGAAAAGGTCCACTCAGTCTTTTCTGAAAGGATCCCAGATCAAAATTTCTATTTAAAATTAATGACTGAATGAGTCACTAATAAGACCAAAAATAACAAATGGCATGACTAACATTGCCTACTGGATGGGAGTGACATGGTCATCTGCCTCCTCTAGAGGGCGCTCCTACCCTTTTTGTATTGTTTCTAGTTTATTACGTAGACCTGTTCATTGTTTCCTGGTTATTATTTAAACCTGGTGCTCCGGAAACTGCACCACTGCACTGCTGCTGCACCACACCCAAACCTCTACTCAGCGCTGCTAACAGCCAAAGAGTCAGCCACCAGCGGCAGAATGGAGGCTTGAGCACTGGGGGACAACACAGCATAGGATGGGTTGCCCACTCAGAGTCCAGCTGGGCCAGGATATGGGCAGGCAATAGGGAAAGTCCAGGCTGGTGGTCCAGAAGTGTAGTGCAGGATGAGGACTGAAATAGCCTTGGGGAGAGGATTGAGTCTCTCTGCACTACCACACAGTGATTGCTTGTTCCAAAGCTACTGTATGAATGCGTGAATTCAAAGTCTTATTTTTCCATCATGTTCTCTTGATTTTGTTCTATGATTACAATATTAACATTTGCAACAGTTTATACCATTTTTTAAAGCTTGAACAATGTTTTGTTCTCATTAAAATGTTTTTTTTTTCCCAAAATAAATGAATATTAATAAAATAAATAATATCTGTCTGTTACACTTTATTGACATATATTGTAGCATAAGATATTGGATCTTGCAGGTAGGGCTGGGCGATATGGCCAAAAACATGATCACGATAAATATTTTCATATCAGTCGATATCGATAATTATCACGATAAATGTCAAATCATTATTTCTTTCAACTGAAAGTTGAAGAAACCAGACATTTAATTGATCAATTAAACAACTCTTTATTTTAAGAACACAACAAACACTTGCCAAACAGCAGAAACATTCAACAAATCTGAGGTAGAGAGTATTTAGGTCTTTTTTATGTCAAAATATGCATGAGTAAAATTTACAAAATAAATATCTAAATAGAAAAATGAAATACTGCAGTGCGATAAAACACACATAGAAGATGGCTAAGACAGACTGCAAAGTTTAAAGTGCTCCGTTTTATGTCTGATCGTAAAAAGCCAAAATATCTCCAAATTAACGAAGTTGAATGACCTTTTCGGTCGATGATGTCATCGTCCTTCGAGCTGGTCGTTGGCAGCACTACATTTGCTTCAGTGTCGCTCATTTTTCCACTCTAACTACAATCCTGTCAGCCACCACCGTGTGGGTGAACAACACCACGTTAGCTGCCCGGTCTGCAACACGCACGCGCCCTCCCGCAGTATTTTGTGCGCATGCGTATATCATGCGCAAAGCATAAACATATATATCGAACATTTATCGAAATTTTGTTACAATTATATTGCGGAAAATTATCTTATCGAATTACAGCCCAGCCCTAATTGCAGGTATAACATTAATGGTCTCATCTCATTCATAATTCAGCAGTGTGAGTAGCTATTGTGAAGGTGTGCATAAATACTTGGCTTAGAACACACTCTATTATATGTCATGACAAAAAAACACTTACGTACATAGGAAAAATAAATTGAGGAGGTACCATTAATCTACATTTGTAATGCATTTCACAGTGCAGAGCCAGGACAGCCAGGAATTTATGTAAGAACCTGAAAGCTAACAAGCAAAACCCGCTCTGTAACATGAGCTCCTGAATAACATTGATAGCTGCCTTGTGTGTGCTATTAAACAGTACTACTGAACAAAGATACAGTAGTTGTACTGTAGATGAAAAGTGATGGAACAAGTAAGTTCAATTAAACTTAATTCAATTTATTTTTATATAACACCTTTCACAACAGGGTTGCCCCAAGGCGCTTGACTAAGCAAGTGACCATACATGTTGTGAATACAGAACAGAAAAGACCAAAAGACAACGAAGGAGTGGAACCAAAACCTCCTTTGAAAGGAGAAAAAAAAAACCTCTAGGGGTCCAAGGTCAACTGGCTGCCCAACCTCTTTGGGAATGCTAACATTATACAACTAAAAAAAGGAATAAATGAATAAAACTTCTAATCCATCCATCATGTTTTCTGCATGTCAGTACTTGGATCCATGGCAGTGATGCAGCATCCAACTCAGATGGTGCCCAGCATGCCCAGCAGCAATGGCTGCAGCAGGCTATGATGTAAGGTGTGAGTAGGCTAGGCTGAAGTAAAAGGTTTTCAGTCTGGATTTGAATACTGAGATTGACTCGGTATCCCGAACATGGGGCAGGAGACTGTCCATAAACTAGGAGCCCTGTAACTAAAAGCTTTACTAAACTGTTTTTTATTAATGCATGGAATAAGAAGACCTTATTCTGTGATCTAGGCGGGCAACTTGGATTGTATACATTAATGTTCCATTAGATAGACAGGTGCCTAACCTCTGAGAGCCTTATAAATAAGTAGAAGGATTTTGAAGTCCGCCCTGTTTCCGACAGGAAACCAATGAAGAGAGCTTAGTATAGGGGTTATATAGTCATACTTTCTGCTCCTAGTAACAATTCTAGCTGCTGCATTCTGAATTCACTGTAAGGTGTTGAAAGAGTGATGGGTGCTCCCTGATAGTAGGGCATTGCAGTAGTAGTCAAACCTGCTGAATACAAGAGCATGTATTAGTTTCTCTGTGTCTTCAGTGGAGAGAAACTACCTTTGTTTTGCAATATTTCTTAACTGTAGGAACCATGTTTTCGATACTGTTTTAACATGAGAGTTAAACGAGAGCCTTGTGTCTAATATGACACCTAGGTTACATGCTGAGTTTCTTTTTAAATCCTCTGAGTTATGTGCTGAAGTTACAGTAGTCCTATCAGTATTGTTGCATCCAACCAACAGAACCTTGAGTAATAAAAAGTTTTCACACATCCAAGTCTTTACTTTATTAATGCAATTAACTAAAGTGATAATAGACGAGTTGTCGTTAGGTGTAAAACGAAATGTATATTTGAATGTCATCAGCATATGAATGAAAGTTAATATTATGTTTTCATATTATACCTACCTAGCGGCTACATGTGCAGAGAGAACAGTATTGGTCCCAGCATTGATCCCAAATTGAAATGGTGACATTGACGAAGCAGTACAATTATTCGATATTTGAACATAATGAAAATGATTAGTTAAATATGAAGTAAACCACTTAAGGAGGATTCCACATAAGCCAACCTCAAATTCAAGCCTGTGTAACAAAACAGTTATACAAGTAAGTTATAAAATTGTCTGACAGCATTACCTTGAGTTTCAACTAATGCTGATGCTTTAAGCAGTACCGGTTTTATAATGTTGAATAACCTCCTTTTTGAATAGTTTCAATTTCATCTCTTGTATTTAGTGCCTTGCAAAAAATATTCATGCTTTTCCAATGATGTTCCATTTTGTTGAATGAATTTTGAAATGCATGCAAATGCTAAAAAGTGAATATTTTTAATTAAAACTTGAATGCTCAAATTGAATACTTTTAAGGGTGAAAGGCTATATATGTCAGATAAACTGAAAAGAACTAAAATATGTTGATTGCATAAATATTTATTCCTTTTACTGCATTGTCTCCTGAAGCTTCTTTGGTGCCTGCAGTATTCCAATCACATTGAAGAAGGAGTTTTTTTTCCCCCAATATTGCCCTTCAGTCACAGGAAAATACGTAGCAACAGTGTGGCCCTCCAGCCAGAGTTGGGAAAGAATAATATTCAGCAGTAATAATGCCCTTTCAGCTGGAGCTGAGGAATTGGTGATTTTGTTAATCAAAACCAAGGTTAACAGTAGGAAAACAGACTTTTCTAAACCTAAAATTCTTCCTGTGATCCAGTAATGCTACTTTCAGATAATCAACACTAGATCATTTATATCAGAAAAACAATGTTTATATGTCAAGAGTTTATCATCAGTGCTGGATGCTCATTACAACAGAGAGCAAATAAAATACATATATTTTTAACATGGCTAAATTTTTCTCAGGTCTTTACTTACACCATTTGTACCCCAGTTTGTCTCAAACGTCCACATTGTATTTTTCAGGTAAGGTCTGTTAAGATTTACAGATGAAGAGAGATCTGTTCCTTTAATTTATTGAACAGAAGGTAGCTTTTACAGGCTTAGGGACTGCAAGGGAGATGTCATAATATGAATACTGCAGTTGCTGTTTTTCCCTTAGGGTGTGCAGCTCAGTTAAGCCTATTCATGAAATTGTTCCAGGATGCCTTTTGAAAACAAATGCCAAAATAGAAAATGTTTTCAAATAGTATATGTCTATATATAACTATCTCTCTGTACCGAATGCAGAGAAAATACAGTATGCACTGTACTTTCAAAACATTACCTCAATCAATTATCTAAATTCAACCTTTAAAGTGAAGTTGAGGATTTTAATTGCACTTTTTATCATGTGGCAGAGAGGTGGCACGAAGAGCATCATCCTCAATCAGGGAAATAATTAAATTCTGTTCTGAGTGTTTTTTAATTTAATTGTGTAAAACGTTTTTAACCCCACAGAAAGAAACAGTACCTTTGGTTGAGGATTAACACAAATTACGTGTCAGGAACTAGGGTGGATTGCACAACATTACAGCACAACAATTCACAGCTTTGTTAAACATTATTTCTAGTAGCATTATGTTTCTGTCACTATTTCCTTTTTTTTTTTCCCCATCCGCAGATCAAAGGTACATTATCTGTAAATTTCTGCAAGACAATCATTGTAAATGCTTGTTTCATTCTTTATGGGAGAACTGGAGATTAGAGAAGCCCTAATTTGATTCTTTGAGACAATGGTGAGGTGCTGGAAAAATCCATAACAAGTTATTTTGCCAACTGTAAAAGTCAAACAGTGTCATGTCAGGGCACAGAGTGTACGTTGTTAGACTGGGTCAAAACATGATGCAGAAAAAGGAGCACCTAGGCATCTTGCTGAAGAAGCATGTTCAGGGAGCATTGATCTGGGTGATTGTAGCTGAACTCTTGTTTTGAAACTGCTGGCTGCAGGATTGTTCACTGTATTTAAAATGGCAAAGGAGAAGGGAAGTCACTGACCAGAAGGTGCTCTACAGAACTGCAGTCTTTGCAAGGTGGTCAAGGTCCCCGATCATGGTCAGCTTGTCTGATGATAGGTAGCATACAGTAGTTTGGATGAATGGGAAGAAAAATGGAAATCCTAGTTTTGATAGATTTTGATAGGTGTTTTTGGTCCCGAACTTGAAAGATGATTTTTTTTTAAATCTTGAAGTAAAACGTGCAAGAGAAGGAGCCAACTTTGAGCTGTTGCAGAGCTCTCCTCAGAAAGAAGACCTCGGTCAGTTACAAAACTGGTAACCTGTGGCTTTACTATATGCTGAATATAACAACAACCTTCAAAACATATCATACATATAGCATCCCATTCCCACTGATGAATTTATTATGTATATTTTTTAACATTCTTGCCATATCAGTGAATATACATACAGTATATACTGTAGTTTTAAGTGATGAAAAAAGTATGAATATCAATATTGATCTTTTCTGTCTTTATGAGGAAAAAGTTGAACACAGGGCTGACCACGGGCATCTTTATAAAATGTTACATTTGTTAGATTTTAAGTTAGTTTTATGTTCTATATGAAGCTTTTATAATGTGTTGCATTTTTCCAAAGTAATAATGGTCATGATAGCATCCTTTGGCTAGTGGCCACCATGGGAAACTTGCACATTCTCAGGAGGGCTCATGGTTTTCCTGCTCTGACCGGATCGTGTTTTTGTGATCCATGTTAATGAGCTCATTGTTCAATTCCCACTTTTCTATATATTGTTGAGGCGCCACTTTGATGGCACTTCAGCATTTTTTCCACAAGCGCCCTTTTACTTTCATTCTGTCTCAAACTTTGTTTGTTAAGCTAGACCATCTTGTCTTCACTTACTGTGTGTTGCAGCCCCATAACTGTCTTGCATCCAGTTTCTCCATTTTATATAAGGCTCATTGTTCAGTTTCTCCATACTTAAGCCTGTCTTTTTATTTTTCTCTTTTTTATTCAGGGCACTCATTATTTGGTTTCTCGGTACCCAAGTATCCCTGTATTTTTTCTGGACACTCACTAGTCGGGTGTTCTTTTATTTTTCTGCCCTTGCTCTGCGCAGAACTGTCGTTTTCAGCTCCAGCATTGTGTGGTACACCAGCCTCTGCTCCGCGGAGCTGTCTCAGAAGCCTTGAGTCTGTCCTAGCCGTTCAGCCCCTTTCCCTGTTTTCTAACCCTCGGATTCTGTATGGCAGCATCCCGGTTTTTAATCTTCGCTCTGTGCTCCAACCTCTGCTCCAGCATCGCCAGGAAGCCCTTAACTAGCTCTGGGCATCATTTTTTTTTTAGGGCTGCTTTTCTAAACTTGTTTGGTTTCTTTTTCAGGGGTCTCAATATTCAGGTCTCTTCCATACCTGAGACTCCCTTTCTCCCAGGCTGTATTTAGCAGCCTTTCTTTTCAGATAGCCCGGCTTCTCCTGGGATTGACATTTCTCCCACATTACCAACCCCCCTGGTCAGTAATTCATTCTCATAATCAACTTTCACTTTTCACTCTCCAGTCTCTTGCACTTGGGTTCTGCCAAATCACCATGTGTGTGGCTGTATCCAGCCAAGGCATTACAACTTCATAGGACTTTCTGAGTAAGCAGAGAGAATTCTGAAGGGTGTCCACCCTCTCATTGATTGTACCTTTTTAAAACAGTCTGAGCAATAAGTGTGTTCATTGCATCACATGTTTTTGAATCTTAACAGCCTGTTGTGATCTTATTATAAGATATTCTTATATGGATTATAACAATACACAGGCCCTTTAAGTCTGTTTCCCCACATTTGAAAAGGATTTCTCATCCTAAATTACATGGAATAAATGTGAGCCTTTACTAGTGGATGCCTCATGAGTAATTGGACCCTTGCTGCTTCCTATGTAGTTACAGTTTAACAGGCTGGGGATTGTGTGAATTATGTTTAGTGTGTGCGAGTTAGATGTACAGCCTCACCAGAAATCAGACAGCTCTAATTTAGAAGAGCAACATATCTTCAGTGGAACTGGTGTAGTGTAAACCTGCAGCAATGCTAAAGTATCATGCGTGTCCCAACTCCAGGTGAACCTGAAAACGAGTCAAAATAAATGTGTATGGTCTTTGTGTGGAATGAACAGCTTTAATGTACAGTGCCACCAGCATACAGGAAACAATCTTAACCTTAAAGAAGGTCAAAACTTTCTTTTGCTATGAAGAAGGACTATGAAGACTTCAGCAGTGGATAACCAATGGTGCAGTGCCCAAGGTCAGACAAAAACCAGCCACATGCAGAACAAAAAAATTCACCAGCTTTTACCACTACTTTAGTAGATGTAAAGCACAAAAGCACAGAACCTTGTTACTAGACACCAGCAGATAGGTACCTATTACGAGACATAGATTCTAGGTTTCATAGTGATACAGTGGTTACCTGTCACGATCTAGAATTGTGAGGAAACACTGGGGAAAAAGTCATACAGGAGAGGGTATGGAAACAGAGGGCATGTCCAAGGGGTGCAGGTGTCCAGGGGAAGTGAGTCTGGGGTGAACAATCCATATAGCAAATCCAAACGGGTAATCAAAAAGCAGAGGCAAAAGTCCATGCCCAGGCGATCCATCCGGGGGGAATAAGGAACAGGAACCGGGTCGGAACTGGCGGGGGGAATCAGGAACAGAAAGTTAAAATCATAATGGAGCCAGAAGCTGCAGGACCCGGGCTCTCACGGGATTCAATGAGGAACCTCGAGTAACGACTATGTCTGTCTTTTAAGGTGGAACTAAAGAGGGTCTGGAATAAGGAAAAGGTGTGGGGAATGAGGTAGAACAAGGAAGGGCTGGTGCGCCCTTAAGAGGAGGAGTAGCGATTGTGACATTACTATTGCTGCTTCACAGCTTTACTGTAGGGTAAAGTTCCTGGGGTTCTATGTGCATTGACTTTGTATGTTCTTCCTGTGTTTGCATGGATTTCCTACTGGTACTCAGGTTTCTACCTACAGCCGAAATAAATAAAAAAAAGGCTTTTGTAAAATTGGAACTGGAGTGAGTGTGTGCAGTGTGTTTGTCTGTGGGTGCATTGTAATGGACTGGCATTCTATCCAGGGAGTATCCCACCTTGACCCATAGCTTGCCGGGTTAATTTCAGTCTCCCCCATGAGCCTGTACTGGATAAAGTGGTTTAAAAAGAGATGGATGGGTGGCATAGAATCCATTAGACAATGTAGCAGGTGCATATTTTCTATATCAAGTGAATGCTATCATTTCTGAATGTATGTGAAAGGCAAAGAGATGCAGATAGAGGTAGACACAAGTACTTCAGCTACTGTGTAGGGCACACGTACTGTATGAATACTTCAACAAAGGTAGTTGGCCATTAAAACTAGAACACATTGTCACAACTTTGAGAACACACCAAGAGAGCTCATTGAAATGTAAAGTGTTATGCTGTTCCTTTTTCCTGCAAGATACAAGTAGGCCAGCTGCACATTCTGGTTATAAAATGATGGGGTGATTCTTTAAGGCTACATTTAATAAAATTAGATTGAACAAAAGTCTAAATTGTGCTGAAATTCAAGAGGTCTTGCTGAAATATCAAATAATTCATAGTACAATATCTAGGAAAATTGCAATGTATGCAAGCTAAAACATGGAGTGATCCCTAGGTAATACCACACTTCTTCAAGCCTAGATCAAAGTTCCATTCATTAAAAGTGTGAGGTGAAGCTGAATTGTATAGACTGCAAAACCTGGAAGAAATTCAACTCATTGTTATATTTTTCAAGTCTAAATAATTATCCAAACACACATTTATTTCAGCATTGCATCTGAATGTGAAGAGTGAAGACAGACTTTTTTTTTGCATTTCTCCCTTTGCTTCAGCTATCATCCCACAGGCACATACTATATTTCTGGTCATTTTACTGACAAGATCAGACTGACCGGACAGGGTTTTACTTCACCAGATGTACTTAGTCTGGAACTACTACTCAAGTGCCACTGTAAAAGTTACGGAGTTGTTGGGGAACTTCCTGGATTCACTACCTGTGTGCATTTAACAAATCATGATTTGGACAAGTAGAAATCCAATTGTATCTAATCTTAAAAGACTGTTAGCTAATTCATATTTCATCAAATAATTTTCTTCCACCCCCAAGCTAAGGGACAATCTATGCATCTAATGGACACTCCATTGTGAAACTCAACTATAAATGAAAGGTTTCTCAGTAGAATTCTGCTCTGTACATTAAAGCTGCTGTATAGCTCTGAATGGCACCTGAAGCAAATATTTGGTATTGGGGTATGATGAAAAAAATAAAATTGCTTCACTTATGCATGCAGAATTGTAAAAAAATGACTAAAAGTAAAAACTTTTAGTTTCTTACTGACCTGAAATTGTTTCTTAAGGATTGAAACAATTTCACTGTTACCTATTAAGCAGTGAATTTGGGGTATAAGTAATGTTAAAACAATGTGGAACTGAAATCTGACTACACAGTATATACCAGAGTTCTGTTAATGGAGCAGTACACTTGCTTGGTTGATAGAAATAGTTATTTAGATATATATTTAGATGTTTAATGATCGGAGATTCCTGGTGTACAGTACACGATTTATCTCTCACTAACAGTTTAAAATACCCATAAGGGCTACAACTTTTTATATATACTGTATTCATCATCAAATTGTAAACCTCATTTTTTTATAGGTACACCATATCAAAAAGTAACATGCATGCATGTATCATATACTGTACATGCTACAGTACATACGTAGGCAGGCAGAAAGTGGTAGTTTTTATTGCAATTAAAAAAGTGTCCTGTCAATCTTCAGACTCAAATGAATAGTTTTTTTTGTGAGGGTGTGTTACAGTATGTCATTTTTACTTATTAAATATTTAGGATTCTTATCTTGGAAATTAATTTGAATATCTGATTGTTTTCATTGTAAGAAAATGTTTGCCACTTTATGTATTTATTGTATTTTTCTATAATGGATTTTAATAGCTTCTTAACTTACTGAAGGACTGGCAAAGTGTTAAATGTGAATTTAAGTTACAGCTCCTATACAGTATACTGTATGTACAATATGAATACTGTGTATGGTGATTATATACCCCCATAGTATGCTTGCACTTACTGTATTCTTTTTTATTCAGAGAAATATACTTAACACACAAGTACGCAGCTTCCATGTAAATATTGTAACTATGATGCACTTCCTTGGCACTCAAGTATGAATGTATTCCATTTACACCATTTTTAACTTTTTGTCATTCAGCCTAATTTTGCGAGCTCAAAATTGAGAGAAAATGAAAATGTTTGGGAGGATTCCATTAAAATATATACCACCCAACTCAATGTTCCAATATGGTCCGATATTTATACACCTGTGCTTGGGGTTGCTGTGCTGGAGTTCTTGTTTTAGGTTTGAGCATCATCACACTTTAAAAACAGATGTAGGACATTGGCGTTTGAATGCTACTTTCTAAAATTGCTTCCATGGTTTGACATCTTGTACATTCACATGCATTGCTGGTCCAGGCTCCCACGAAGTGTAGTTCAGGACCCTATGCAGACGGTATAATCCGTAAAAGGTAAGTGGAGAAGGACATTATAAATTAATTATAAATACTCAACCAGAAAAGCAAAAGAAAAAACAGACATACTATATACAGAAAATGTACTAAAATTGTGGAAGAAATGGGATTCTGAGAGTAGGAACAAACAGTAAATTAAAATTGCTCCCAAATCACTGACACTGACACTGACAGCATGAGATTATCACACCCCTCTGTCATTGTGGCTCAAGAGATACCATATAGATTCTCTGAGGCCAAGAAACAAGAAATCAAAGAAGTCCAAAAATGAAATTTGTAGGAGATTGAGGAAAGCTGCAGCCTTTGGTCTGAATTTGATTCTTACACGATGCCTTGCATGAATGAGCTTATTTAGGAGCTGGGGAAAACGAATGCCTCTCCACATTAGATTTAACCAAGGGACACTGGCCAATACCATTGATAGAAATGTCAAAAGGGAAAAAAGCTTTCATTACCCCCACAGGACTTTATCATTACATTATAAGTCTGAATAAAAGCCACATGGCTTTCGCAAATATCAAATATTTGTTTGGAGGGGGTCAAGTTTGTGTGATAGACATAAAAAAACTGTCCTTAGCCATGAACATAAAAATAGTTGTGAGCACTTATTGGGGTTGGTGGGTTACTACCAGTATGTCATTACCAGGTTTACAGAGGGGACAGTTCCGCTCACAGATCTTACAAAGTCCAATGCCCCTCACACAGTACAATGGACCCTGATTCTGAGAAAGATTTTGCAGAATTTAATTCCGTAATTAAAGTACCAGAGTTCTCTAAATGGTTTATATTGTACACAGATGTGTCCAAGACGGGTCTTAGAGCTGAATTATCTCAGGTCTTCAATGAATCGTTCCTTAGCTGCAAGCTTGTCCTGAGAGAGAGCAACTATGTGGCTGTTGAGAGGGAATTTTTAGTCAAAAGGGCAGTGGAGGTTTTGAAATACTACCTACTAGTCATCTGTTTAAACCGGTTACTGATTATGCCCATCTGACCTGGATGTGATTAAAAAAAGAGAAAAATACTTAGGTTACTTACTGGTTTCTGCTACTCAAACGTTTCAGTTTACAATTCAACACTGTGTGGGGACACAACATACAGTACCTATGCAGATGTATTGTCCGTGGAACATAACAGAGAACCTAATGGGGAGTGTAAAAACTGACAGTCAACAAGAAATGCTAACATTCTCACAAGGAAATCAGGGAAGGAAGGGAATGAGCTGCATCTTTGGACACAGTTCCCTATAAATAGTCACTCAGAGTAGCCATGAGTTGTCTGTTCCGACCCATACTAATCTCTGGGATGATGTGTCCTTAAATCTTGGGAAGAGATTTGTAGTAAGTGTGTGAAGGGAAAACAACATCTTGGTTTTATATTTACATTCAGGGTGAGTATCAGACTTGATTGCTGCCAATACCAAAAGACTGGTATTGAGCAGACTGGCCTAAATGGGATCAACTGGGTTGGGATTTCCACTGCTACTGTACGTGCTTGGGTGAAGAAAGAGGTATGAGTTGTTATTCAGATAAGTAGAGGGATGGAAGCAAATGTAACACCAGGGATGTTTTAAGGACTGATGGTTTAATAAAGGTTTCCCAGCAATGCTAGTAATGGTAGCCACGCTACCCATAAAAGGATAACCCATCTGTTATATATTTTTAAAAATATTTAATCTTATTGAACATTAGAAAATATCAGGGCTGTTCTCTTATTTACCCAAATGTACAGGTACTGTATATGATTAAAGATATTTATAAATGCTTAACTTATCACTGCTTTCCTACTTTGAGTGAAAGCTAAGCTGAAAAACCAGGCAAATTTCACACTAATGCTGCTCCAATCCATCAATGCAAATGCAATGAAATGAGTCACTGATCTGCAGCAGACAGGAATCCCTGGATTGACTACACTCCATCCAATCCTAAAACAGTTCGGTACTTTTTGGTCCTAAGCTGCTGTTGGTGCAATGGCTCATTACTGACTTGAAAACTGTGATCGGCAATCTGATCAATGTTTTTTTCTACATCTCCTGTAGAAGCCTGTAATTAATGTGGAGATGGGTGGCAGACATTCCTCTATTCCAGAAATACCAACTGAGTATCTTTTTCAAAACTATAGAGTTATCTTACTGATTGACAGACTTTTAAGTTTCTGGTCAGCACTTTTGTCCCTTTCTTATTATTTGTTTGTTTTTGCTTTCAAAGACATTCTTGATATTTCATGTCAATAAATCTCTAAACATTTGCTCGACGCATATGCTGATTCAGAAAGCTTGGAGTGCTAGCCAAGTTCTGTCAGGAGCCAAGATTTGAGATGTGTCAGCTGTGTTCTGTGAATGTTGGCTACATCTACAGCAAAAAAAACAACAAGGCAATGAACTCCAAGGCAATTACTTGAAGAACCATTTATTTCTTACATAAAGACACAGCCAATTGTGATATTTTTGGGGGAAAAAACTCAAACGTTACACACAAACACATTTTTAATAATAATAATAATTGCTTACACTTATATAGCGCTTTTCTGGACACTCCACTCAAAGCGCTTTACAGATAATGGGGACTCCCCTCCACCACTACCAATGTGCAGCATCCACCTGGATGATGTGACGGCAACCATAGTGCGCCAGAACACTCACCACACATCAGCTATTAGTGGGGAGGAGAGCAGAGTAATGTAGCCCATTCAAAGAGGGGGATTATTAGGAGGCCCTGACTGGTAAGGTCCAATGGGAAATTTGACCAGGACGTCAGGGTTACACCCCTACTCTTTTCGAGAAACACACTGGGATTTTTAATGACCACAGAGAGTCAGGACCTCAGGACCATGTCTCATCTGAAGGACGGCACCTCTTTACAGTATAGTGTCCCCATCACTATACTGGGGCATTAGGACCCACATGGACCACAGGGTGAGCATTCCCTGCTGGCCCCACTAACACCTCTTCCAGCAGCAACCTTAGTTTTTCCCAGGAGGTCTCTCATCCAGGTACTGACCAGGCTCACACCTGCTTAGCTTCAGTGGGTTGCCAGTTGTGAGTTGCAGGGTGATGTGGCTGCTGGACATTTTTTAAGTAAGCGAATGAAGAAATGCAACATAACTGAAATGTTGTCATCAATACAGGTTTTCCTTTTCAGAGTAACTGTCTTCTCCAGCAGCACAATGCTGTTGAAGATGTTTTTCACTGCTTATCTTTGGTTGGTGTACAAGCCAAGTCTGGTGACTGTACTATGAACACTCAACTCCTATGGGAGCTGAATGGAGCTACTCAAGATGCTAGTTAGTGTATTTGTTTTCCAGATTGACAAATGGCAAAGTATTAATAACACCTTATCTGAAAATCTAAAGATTTCAACTGCATCAATAAAGCCAATGCTAAGATTATCCAATTTGCACACATTAAATGTTCTATGCCGCTCCCCTGTGGAAGCTGTTGATTGTTGGAAGCTCTACAATTACTGATACAGTAGGTGTTTAACTGGTCATCATTTTTCCCTCTCTTATCTCTGTTCCTTCTCTTATTGACTGTTTATGTAACCCTTAGCTTGTGTGTTGGGTTTGTACCTCATTTTCCCACATCACTGTTCTTGGCTGTAATGAGAAAATGTTCAGATTAATGAAACTGTGACAACTCTGGACTGGCTGCACTTGTAACCTTTCAGCATTAAAACCATCTATGTTACAAGAAAAAAGTCATTTTCTATCTGTTAACTTCACAGTATCTATGTTCTGTAATATTGAAATTGTACAGATAGAGATTGACTGAACTTTAATTCTTTTTTGAAAACATAGCAATAATTTATTTACATTATGAGTTATAAGGATAATTGTAGGGAGTTACTAAATCACTCAAAGTTTTATAAAAAAAACCCCTAACACTTTATAATAATTCCAGAGAGTTTGCAAATGAAGATCAATTTTGTATTTTGTACATGAAGAGACAATTATAAAATTAGGCCGAGACATTACCAGTAGATGATCACTATAACAGTATTCAAAATTTCCATATGTTTGAGGTCATATATTTTTAATAGTATTCAGAAAAATCAGCATGTTCAAGTCTCCTGTTTGTGATTTACACATTCCCTCTTGTTATTTAAAATTAAAGCTGTAACATTTCTGTATCTCAAACAAACCATAGAGTATTCAGGATCAGTGAAATGATTTTAAAAAATCCATGAGCAGAGGAATTTAGCAGAAGAAAAATAAATCAATGTGAGAGTATATTTCTTAAAATGCAAAGCTTGTACCTGAGGTTCTTAAAGATTAAACACTGCATAATCTACTGTAGTAAAAGTAGCTTGGCACAATCCCTTTTTACACCTTTTAAGACAGTCACTCTTTCTGCTTTGTTTCTGTCATGTGCAGCATACACACTTTTTAACAAGAATGCTTCTGAAACAAACAAGTAAATAAAATGCTTAGTGTATAAAAGCAGCTTCACTTATTAATGCAGTGGAAACCAAACTCCATTATTTAATGCCTAAAATTATTGCATGTGCATTGAATGTCAGATACAGCATTTTGCATATCTAATTAATTTTGTGGATGTCCTTCTTTACTATGATAATAACTAACATAAGAGAGTCCGGATTAGGAAGTCTTATCTTGTTTTCAGTGGATTATTTCACAAAACACAGTCAGTCACACTTGCATTCACTTTCTCCTGCTGTGATGTCTTTTGTATTATAAAATATATCATTATTAACACATTATTGATATAGATACATTTATTTTATGCTACGAATTTTCAGGTAATTAAACTTTAATACAAGGTCATTGTTTACCTTTATAGGTTTATTCTTTTATGAGATGCATGGTTGACTGATGCTTGCTGTCAGTTGGTTTAAAAGGCATAATTGAGATAACTTACAGTATGTCTGTTTGATGCTTTACAACTTGTTTGGTGTAGCTGCTAATCTTCAGAACAATGTAGGATTGTTGCATATTGCATATATTGTTGCATATTCCAAAAACCTCAAAGACAATGACAAAGTCAACACAGTGTGTTTCTTAAGAATGAACAGTGAAAGAGAAACTCCTCAAGTGCAAACTATGTGAAAGTACATTTAAAACTGAGTGCATTTAAAACAGAGGACGTATGGAAAAGCAAAATATTCATGATGTGGAAGCTGATACTGTGACAGTAGAATGTCACTTTAGGTCTTCATGTTTTTTCTAAACAGTCCTCATGACCTGGACCTCCTGTGAAATCTAGATCTACACATTTTCCCCATCTCGAAAAAGACTGCATGGTGCTCTTTCTTTTCAGTTGCTCTTCTGTTTGTTCTGTTTATACAGGTCTCCATATCTTCTCATCAGCTCTCCACTTTGTCTTCATTAGCCACCGGACACTAGAGTATCCATATTCATATTCATATTCATTCATTTGTGATATTCACTAAATGTGTCACTAAACCTCAGCTAAGAGATTCAGCTAACCCCTTGATGCCCAGTCTTCAATCTTTGCATCATTCTCACTCGTCATTTTAACAGGAGACACTGAAGCATTAAACTCTACTTAATTTTTTATTGATATGATCCAGCAAGGTGCTGCAGACAGGCTGAACACAAAGTTCAGGAGCTGCAATGTGGCTGTGTGCTGCTGGTGGCTGCGGAGGGTTAGTATCTGGAACCCAAGTGCATGAGCGTGACTTTCAGGAATCGGAGTGGAGGCTCAGCTGGAGCTCACCGGAGACCTAAAAAAAAGGCAAAGCCAGCTTCTAAAGCTGTTAGTGAAAAAGTCATTGCGTGTCTGGAGGCCCTCTGAGGTGCAGGAACAGAAGTTTTTGTCAGAACCTGGAGTAAATGTAAGCTTGTAGGTGAAATATCAGGATCACTGTCAGTGGTCTGGTGGATGTGCAGCGAGCTGTTCCTCTTTCAGGGCTCAATGTCAGAGTGCTTCCAGAGTAGCCTTTTTTTTGCTAAATAGGGAGCCAGCCAGTTCCATGAGTGGGGATGGCTGAACCAAGAGATGTGTGGCCTAATAATAATAATACTCATAATAATAATAATCATAATAATAATAATTGCTTACACTTATATAGCGCTTTTCTGGACATTCCGCTTTACAGGTAATGGGGACTCCCCTGCACCACCAATGTGCAGCATCCACCTGGATGATGCGACGGCAGCCATGGTGCGCCAGAATGCTCACCACACATCAAAGTCCTCAGCTCCTGCAAGATTCATGATCACTTATGTAAATGTACAGTTTCCTTGTGCAACCAAGGACTGTGAGCCTCCGCCTGCCCTGGCGTAACATTAAAACATTAAAACCCAAACATTTGTTTTGACCATATTGGGTCAAGTGCATCAGACTGAAAGTAGTGTACTAACTGAGGATGATACTAGCTGGTATGCAGTTCAATACTAAGCTAGGATGCCAGGTTAATACCAATTGCAATGAACTTACTGTAGCTGCTGAGATTAATATGCACTAAAAATGTTCTCAATTGCAACAAACCCAAACTAACAACTGCTTCCTCTAGAGGATACTGAAGTATGTAAGTTAGCCCAACTCTTGCTATAGACGAAGCAATTAAGTACAGTTCCTGATGTGGTAGCTAATTATAAAATAATTGTAACAATAGGAAGTTTTCATTGCATGAAAATGTATTATTTTATTATGATTAATAAATTATTATTTATAATTATTTATATATAATTATATTTATTATAATTCAATCAAAATTGCATTCTAACCAAAATACAATGGAAATGGAACAGGGGGATCATGCCAGTCTATAGCAAG
The DNA here is from genome assembly GCF_040954835.1 of Lepisosteus oculatus. NCBI lineage: Eukaryota > Metazoa > Chordata > Actinopteri > Semionotiformes > Lepisosteidae > Lepisosteus > Lepisosteus oculatus. The sequence continues at coordinate 28,213,069 of NC_090700.1, forward strand.
ACTGGGGATGACACATGACACAATGATGGTGATACTGTAGCTTTTACTGTACTGGGACTCAGATAACATGAGATACAGTATAAGAAAAACTTTTACAATTATGAAGACTGTCTCAGCATAGGTTCTTGCTTTTTGACTTTTATATAACTTTTTTTTGCTGGTGCGTTATAAAATTGAATGCGAAAGCAGTCATTAACTGTGTCTACCTTCAGTGTCTAAACCCAACCTTCCTATAGCAGGGAGAGTTGAAGTTGCCCATTCTTAGAGAAGAAGGCACAGGGATGAAGAATCTGTTTTTCTCCATGACGTTGGGAGAGAACAGCACCCACACCATGGCCAGAAGCATCCACTTCGACCACAAAGGGCAAAGTTGGATCAGGGTGTTTTAGGATGGGGGCTGTAGTGAACAGGTGTTTCAGACGCTGAAATGCTTCTTCGGCTTGAGGGGTCCATTTGCCTTGTTTAGGTCCTTTACGGGTCAAAGAGGTAATGGGAGTGACCACCGAGCTGAAGTTTCGAATAAACTTCCTGTAAAAGTTAGCAAAGCCGAGAAATCGTTGAATGTGTTTGAGATTCTTGGGAGTGGGCCAATCAGTAATCGCCGAGACTTTACTCGAATCCATTCCCACCCTCTCCGGCGAGATGACGTACCCTAAAAAGTGAATCCTCGAAGCATGGAAGGTACACTTCTCTAGTTTGGCATATAGCTTATTCTTAATGAGCCGGGAGAGTACTTCTCTGACATGGAGAACATGGTCCTGGAAGGAATCAGAAAAAAAATATATGTCATCTAGATAAACCAAGACAAATCTTTGTAGGAGATCACGAAAGATGTCATTAATAAAAGATTGAAACACTGCTGGAGCATTAACCAAACCAAAGGGCATGACCAAATATTCGTAATGTCCATGGGTTGTCATAAATGCCGTCTTCCATTCATCCCCTCCCGAATGCGGATTAGGTTATAGGCCCCTCATAAATCCAGTTTTGTAAAGATCTTGGCTCCATGCACAGACTCAAGTGCTGCTGGAATTAGAGGCAAAGGGTACCAATTCTTGATGGTGATCTCATTGAGGCCACGATAGTCGATGCAGGGACGAAGCCCACCATCCTTCTTTTCCACAAAAAAAAAACTGGCACATGCTGGTGAAGTGGATGGACGTATAAGCCCAGCCTTCAGAGAATCTTGTATATAGACTTTCAGGGCCTCAGACTCAGAATTGGAGAGTGGAAAAATACGACCTTTGGGAGGGATAGTACCAGGCAAAAGGTCAATGGCACAATCGTAAGGTCGATGAGGGGGGAGGGCCAAGGCCTCCTGCTCATTAAAGGCTTCCTGTAGATCAGAGTATTGAGGGGGTATGGTAGGAACCCCTGAAGGGGACGTCACCATGAGTGCAATCTTCACTGGTAGGCGACAGCATTTTCTAATACATCTGGGTCCCCAAGCTACAATCTCTTTACGGGACCAAGAAATGTGTGGGTCATGCTGCTGTAGCCAAGGAAAGCCTAGCACCAGAGGATGTGTTGGGGTCTCAAGGAGATAAAACCAGATGTCTTCCACATGGGTGGCGCCTATCTGCAGGCTTATAATTTCCGTTTGCCACCTAATAAGTCCTGGAGATACAGGGGAGCCATCAATAGACTGGACACGAAGAGGGGTAGACACCAGGGTCAAGGGTAGTTTCCAAGCTCGAGCGACGGCGGCGTCTATAAAGTTACCCGCCGCCCCTGAATATACTGGAAAAGCAAGAAGGGGTCTCCTTTCATTACCGCAGAATAGTGTAGAACAAATAAACAATCCTGAGGAAAGGTGAGGGAATTGAGTATTCTCACTCACCTTAGGATTCTGAGAAGGTGGGCGGCGCTTCAAGGATGAGTATGCAGCAGGGCAGGCCGCTTTAAAGTGTCTAAATTTCCCACAGTACAGGCAGCGACCCTCTAGTTGGCGCCTCTCTAGTTCTTCAGGGGTTACCCAGGTGTGGGCTATTTCCATAAGTTGTTCTGAGTCGGCAGATCTGAAAGGTGATAGCCGAGGAGCCTCTAGTATAGTGGACCGAGATCTCTCAGCACTCCTATGACGAATTCTGAGTTCTAATTGCATTACCTGTGAAATAACTTCCTCCAAGGTATTGCCCAATTGCGGCATATTTACCAGATGGTCCTTAATTTCTTCACTGAGTCCTTGACGGAAAAGAAAAATAAGGACCTCATTGTCCCAGTGAGTCTCTGCTGCTGCTACTTGAAAATCTATAGCATAATCATGTACAGGCCTTGGTGGATGGAGGAGAGGCGGAAGGCAGAGTCTTGGCCAACTATGGGACGACAAAAAACCCCCTTAAATTTTCCTAAAAAAAAATCATAATCCTGAATTTCAGGAGCCCCGCGATCAAGCAGAGCAGTAGCCCATTCCAAAGCGCGGCCGGTTAGCCGTGAAACTATGAAGGCGATCTTGCCCTGAGGAGAAAAAAAAATCTCCGGGTGAAGCCTGAGAACCAGTGCACACTGTGTTAAGAAGCCCCGACATTTCGTAGGGTTGCCGTCAAACCTGTCAGGTGGAGTTAGTGGAAGAGGTCGAGGGGCAGGTGAAGGAGCTGGCGGAGGTGGAGCCCAAGCGGCAGCTCCAGCGTTGCTTCCTCGATTGCCGATGGGCGGCATTGCAGACAGGTGCGCAGAGATCTGTTGGACAGAAGACTGGAGCTGGAGTAAGGCTTGTCCGTGCTGATCCAAAGCCGAGCGAATCTCCTCTTGCTCCGCTGGGTCCATGTTAAATGGCTCAGTATTCTGTTATGGGTTCGGTAATAGGGACCGAACCAGTGAGTGAACCCACTTGCTGGAGCGAACAAAGCCAGGTCATAATCCGAAAGCAAACCATAATCGTAGGAACGAGCCGAGAGTCCAGGGGAAGCCAGATATCCGAAAGGAAACGAGTACCGAAGCCGAAGCGAGATCCAAAGTTGTAGTCCGTAGAGCAATCCGAGAATCCAGGGGTAGCCAGTGATCCAAAACAGAGCGAAAGTAACCAATCCAAGCCGAGATCCGAAAAGCCGAAGTCCAAAGGGAAAAACCGCAAACCGAAAGCCAAGACGAACACAGAGTAGAAGTAGCGCACCAGAAAGCTCGAAAGGGAAAACCAATACTGAGCAACGAGGTAGGGAAGGACAGGTGTTTAAGTAGGATGAGACGGGGGTGTGGTGGTGAATTGGAAAACTGATAGGTGAACTGATGGATAGGGGCTACACCTACTTCTGCATCCTCCGTTGCCGGGAGGCAGGGATCGTAACATACTGTTTTTTCTTTTGCACATAAATTCCTCATTTCACTATACAGAATCAAATATTAAACATCTGTGTTTGGTGATTTTTAAAATAATTAGTATAACAGTATTTTTTTAAATGAATCTAACCAGAACAGTGTATGCCCACAAAAGGTACCGTACATTCATTTCCATCATGTATGGTTAGTAATATTTCTATGATCCCAATAAGATCATAATGTCAAATTGGAACAGAAGATATAGTTGTTACATAAATTCAAAAGTAACATGCTTAAATGTCTTACTTTGATTAGTATTCTCTCCCTTTACTTTACATATTGGCCATGTTAATTGTCATTACTTTGCTGGAACCATCTCCAGTCAAGCTGATAAATGGAATGTGCAATTTTAGCTTCATGGATACACTGCTGTGTGCCTAAATTCAAATATCTTTGTACTCCTTACAATAATTATCAAGTTTCAAATGGATAAACCTAACCGCACTGCCATCTGTAATAGCAGGGGTGTCCAGCTCTAGTTTTGTTGAGCCTCAGTCGGGTAAAGTCTATTGTAACAGTCTACTACTGTACAGTATATACAGTACAGTAACTCATTTTTATAGACTGGAAACTCATTTTGATCAATAAAGCATTTTGCCCATTTAAGGGAACTCTTATCCTTTATCATTGAAAATTTTTGTTGCAAATGATCTGCAAATGACTTCAATTAACAAGCCATCAGCAAATGATCAGAAATACAATTTTCCAAGGCTTTAGAAATTGGTGCTTGCATAGTGACCTATAAAACTGCTGGACTGGGGCACTGCAGGAGAAGGATTGTCTGCTCATAGTAAGCCCAATGGTCTTTTCTTGGAATGTTGCATTTGTTTTGTGCCAAAAGTATAACTGTTCTTTCTCAGTCTAAATGTTCATCTCTCTGAGAGCTTTAGGTTTGTCTAAATTCCCTGTAGTAAAATTCTAACAAATTTCACAGTTTCTAGTCTTTAGTAATCATGTCTTTCTTGCAATCCTAGCACATAGCCTAATTTGCACAAATGTTGTCTCGTTACAGATTTTTCATGTAATATGGGCTAGGATTCATTGAAATTCCTTTATTGTCACCTATGGGTCCTTACAGACCTCATGGTTTTATTTTTCAAGCTGTTTTCGGCAAAAGTTAAATTTTTCTACCACACACCCTTTGTAATTATAAAAAAATATGAATGATGCCAAGTATAGAAAAAAACTGGGACACTGATCCTTAGTGTTATAATCCTACACAAATTACAGATTTTGTTTCTGTGATTATCTGACAGTTCTTTTGAGCAAGGCATTGTAAAGCTCAGCTTTACCATGTAAAGGTTTCCTTCACAAACAAGCTCAAAGTCTTGTCAAGACATCATTTTCTTAATTCATTTCTAAGAATATGTATATGCTTAGTCAATGTAGTTTTCCATACATTTATCTAGCAATAACCACATCTGTGTTCATTACTTCTGCAAAATGTTATGTTAGTTATGTTATTAGGTGTAGGAATGTTTTATACACTGCTAGAAGAGAGTGATTTGGAATGCTGAAGTCTTCCAACAAAGTCAACACAAAGTATTTTGCAAACTTTTAATTTGCAACTTTGAAGACTTAGATATATTTTAAAGGCTGAATAAGAAATGGTGAAGGAATTTACAATTTAGATATGATGAGTACGACAAAAGAAACTTTCATTGTCATTTTACATTTTAAGAAATATTAAGCATTTATTCAAAATTGAAGGATGTTTGTTATTTTAGTTGAAAAAAAGAGGAGAAATAGGTGGTACTGTGTCTGCAAGACTATAAACATAATGAACAATAATGAAAGAATGCAATATTTTGATATTTAAATAAGTTATATGCTATTTTATCATCGCAGATATATTTTAATATTCAATGTTCTAAACATAAATACTCTCAATAAAAATGCATCACTGATACGGGGTTAGACACAGTGCAGACATTGACTGGGTATGCAAATCCCCAGTCATCCCGAGGAATTCCGATTGAAGCGAGGCACTGCAGCATGTAATGCAGATTTTTAGCGTCGTTTATCATAGCTGTCAGTACAGAAGCCGCTGCAGACTCGAAGGCGTTTGTCGCAGTGTGTGGAGACAGCAAGACTTCGCTCGCAGTGGTGCGGGGCTGGGACTGCTATTCAAATATCTAGAGATGTGGGGGTGTGAGCGTCCTTAGGGTGCTCAAGAGACAAATCACAATAATCCAAACTGGAAAATAGCAGTCATGTGCGTTTGTAGCAGGCCGGAATTGTATTTCTAGCGGTTGTCCGCATAGAGAAAAAAAAATACTACTAAAATAGCTCCACCCTGGACAGCTTCCAGGAAGACACGACTACTTGGACCAATCCATAACCGCTTTCTCTGAGTTATGAAAATTGGTAATATTACATAAATCATTTCATTAAGCTATTATCACTTTCTAACAACTTCAGCAAACGGCAGTGAAGTAATGCTCCTTCACAATGAGGCGCTGCAGTTGTAAGTGGAGCTGTCCCTGTTGCGTTGTGCTGAAATTGCAGAGGTGCCGCATTGAAAAGCTTATCGAAATAGAAAGCTCAGCGCACCGTTCTAAGAGAAATAATATCCCTCTTAATGTATGGTTGTGCAATATTTTTTGTAAGGCTTTAATCAGTTCACAAGACTAATAACGACTGATGAAGTGATGTATTATAATTAAAATGAAGGGAACACTCTGTCTTAGTCATAGCTCAAACTCTTTTCAGAATAAGCACGTGTCGTTTGCCGGTTTGGCTTCGTCTCACATTCCGCATTAAATAGTAATTTCGTCAACAAATGCGCACTGTTAAGACCGCTCATAGACATTCATACGTCCGTATAGTTTTCAGTCTTATGTCTAAAATGTAGCAAGTGCTTTACTGTACGTGTGGCTCATTGTCGAATACGTTGCGTGATGGATCCGAACTGGACTTGCCATCTATGTCATTATTTATCAGCTGGTGAAGTTCGTGTTACTTCCTGTCAGCACTCGTCACACTTTCTCTTGGGTGTTTTTTATAGCTACCCTGAATCCGTATCAGAATTGTAACTGTAAAAAAATATTTTAACATCCTGGATTTGACCACGTTATTCCTTGTCCTGATTGCCCAATGAGGCTGAACGATTTATGTATTTTTTAACCAACAGAAGGCGACATTTTCGGTAACTCATTTATAATCAAAACCTCTAGAAGCCAAATACGTGCTTTAAGAAACCGCCATAGTTACTCTACATGGTGAAATCTGGCTTCCAGAAAACAAACAACAAAACTTATTTGAGCATGATGACTTCACATTCTTTATCTCAGATTTCCTTAGCTTATAATTTATGAACAAATGTGACAAACATAACTGTTTATTTGCAGAAGAAAAGGACAAACGTTCCTCAATGGTGTTAAAAGAACCTGCTGTTCGGAAAACCATTTTTATGAACGATGTATACTAATCACATTAATAATGATGGTAATTTTCATTCTAATTATCATCAAGTATGTAAAATCAGATGTTCTTAACTTCCTCTAGTTTTCCCCATGCTCAGATGTTTCTGAGGTCAGTTTGTTATTTAGGTTTTAATGAAAGAGTAATTGGAAACGACTCCCTTTATTTCACAATTGATCTCTCAGTTAATTATCACAAAGCTCTTAGGTCAATAAATTTAATCACAGCTGGAAAAACGACAGCTAATGAGATGGAGGAGACACCTATCCTTGTTAAAACAGCATCTGAAACTTTGAAATCCAAATGGCAAAAATTATGTTGCATTGCATTTTTTACAAAGAAATCAAATCTCTAGTCTTATATTGTGTTCAAGAAATAGCCAAAACATCAATAATCTCACAATATTTTCCCAGTATTATATCTAATGACAGTGGTCTTTAAAAGATCACTTAGCTCTTCTGTTTAATTGGATTTGATTTTGTGCTTGATACCAGACAGGATCTTATACTTACTGTATTGCTGGACCTTGCTCACAACAAATGTGTGTCTTGGTACATGTAAGTAACATATTTACAAGACAAGTCAAAATATCAGCGAAAATAATACATTCCTGATATGTGGAGCAATCTGAATTGTTCTGCGTAAGGTTAAATATATCATGTGTTTTGTGCACACTCTTCATGCTCCATTAACATAGGCACTCTCACGGATGTCAGAAGGGATGAACCGTGGAGAGGCAGGAGAGTGGGAAAGGACCCATATGTATAGCGGGGGGTTAGCCCAGGCTCAGCAGTTCAGGAGTCATATACTGTAGAAACCAATGCCCTCAGGCAGCGGACGTGGGGTGACCTGGAAGCTAGGCGGGTCTCAGGACATCCGAACGTCAATGCTGAGCAAAGGTGAATCAGTGATTTGGAAATATATAACCCCACAGAGAGAGACACCGGAAGGACAGCAAAGCACAGGAAACAGAGTAGGGAGCGCCCTCTGGCTGCAGAGGGTGTGACAGGAACTTGCTTTTCACAAGGTTGTATCTGTGTTGTGGTCTCTGCAGAGACATGTCTTTAGTGTGATCTAATGTCCAGGAAAGCCATTCTTTAAATTGGGAACTTCAATAATGGTGTCCCTGTGTGAGTAAATAAGCACATTCATATGTGCTTAATGATCTTGATTACAAATAAGGCAAGATCATTAAAAAAAGTCAAATTCTATATACAAATTAATTTAAAGAATAGAGATAGTGCTTTCACAGTCTGAATTTGTTAATTTGCTTTTTCCAGTTCAAAGACCATATATGAAAGGATATTTTGGATTATAGTGTTTTTGAGGTGCTAAAAGATACATGTAGTTGTTTAAACCTCTATTTTTGTACTAAAAGGTAAGTAACAATAATTTAAAGGTAAATAATTCACACAGTGTTTACTTTTAACAAATATTGCCCCTCTATATTATATTTTTCTGACACTCCACAGCTGCCTGATAAAAGTTTGTATAAATCTTTTTGAATTGTGCACATTTCAACAAAAAATAATTAAAAAGTGGGGTGTCACCTAGATCTATTTGCCAGGCATTTGATATATTCTGTAATCAAAATAGAGTTTAGGAATGACTGCAATTATTCAGAATGGCTTTGGTTTTTTTATACTTATGCATTTTCAAAATGTGATTAGTCTGAGGGAATCCATAATCCAGTTCTTTTGGGGAACTCAAATTCCTTGGGAATCTGTGTGCAACTCAAATCCTCAATTTTTTTATTCTTAGCAGCATCACATTTTGTGTATATTTAATAAACGAATGGTGTGTGCTGGCTTTCTCCTCTTAACAAAGCTCTACCTTCAGCAATTTTTGCTTCCTGACTCTAATGGAAGTTTTCATGGCAGAGTAGCACTCTGTGGTTTTTGATGAGCTTTGCAGGACAGCAGCTCATGGTATAAGTAGAAGATGGATTGCAGACAGCTCATTCTCCTTGTTTCACTTACATCTGTTTTTTTGCTGCTTTCTTAAACAAAAAGGCAACAGAATGAACAGATTATATGAGTAGTGTTTAGTGGCACATGGGAGTAATATGAAGTCCCTTTTATCCAGCTTGCAGTAATGGATTATGGATCACCGTGGACAGCTTTTGAACTTTGTTTAAAAATGGAAGTATTGTCAAGAGTAAAGATCAATCCAAAGATAGGGGATTCAATTACAAAGAAGCTTCAATATCGACAGCAGACTGATAAAACAGCCTTTATCCCTTGCTCTATCAGTAACTCTCTAAATAGGAAAACAGAACTATAAGTTGTATGCTGTAAATTTGGTTTCAAGTCACACGATGTTTCAAAGTTAATGAAAACATTTTCATTTAAATAGTATTTAAGATATTTTTTCTGAGCCTGTATAGATATTCCTGCTTTTTTCTTAAAGATGTTTAGCTGGATTAGTAAATAGAATATGGTACAATATGTGCTAAAAATGACTTTAAATTGTTATGGTGTCTACCTCAGAGATTTTCTTCCTGTTCTGTAGCCTACAGTACATCATTAAGCGTGATACCTAATCACCAACAAAAATAACATTGGAATGAAGCCTGAAAAAATGGCGGGAATATTTCCATGGAATACAATACAAAATATTGCCATGCATGCTATGAATCCCCCGCTATGTTAAAGTGAAAATCATGTTAAATCATTGTAAATCCTCCAACTAGCCAACAGGACAGTGTGTTCTGCAGCAGGATGAAGTAAAATGGGAAACTTGAATAAGGGATGTTTAGTTGTACTGGAACACAATGAATGTATTTGGACTTACTTACTAGTAATAAGTAATTACTAGTCAAGTGTGCCACAAAACCTACAGTCACAAAATGTCACAAAGCTGGACTAATAGCTCCAGAGCATGATGTTGGGAACTGTTGCAAATTTAATTTCTTAAGAATTCTATGTCAAAAATAATAAAATAGAAATAATAACCAACGTTTGTCATATTTGCCAACAAGGACTTTATATAAATATAATTTGTACATTTCTAGGTCCAAACATTGTAGCAGATAACTCTCCAAGCTGGATGGTACAGTATTTCCAACAGAATAACCATTACAGAGCCCAATGGCAATAATCTATGCAGTCTAAACATTTTATGACTGTGTCTAAATGTGTTAATGAGTGAGTTCTGGTGTTTACAAGTTGGCTCCTAAAAACATTGAAATCCAAATAAACTTTACAGTCAGTAGTTTTGTTAAAAATTATTTTATTTTTAATCACATTTATAAAATGTACCGTTTTAGCCAGCTGCAATACCATTATGACTAGGTATAACGGTTCAAATTTGTTGCTCTACAGTATGTGAATTTCAGTTCTGAGTGACAAATGTATACAAAACATTGCTTGAGAAATATGTGTTCTGTGGAAAACCATGGGATTAACCTCTTCATTGAGAATTTTAGTTTACAAAAAATGTGAATTTTTGAAAGAAAAGAACTAATTTAAGAATCAAAGTAATTTAATTTGTTTTTCTATTTACTGTAAATAATCAAGTATATTATAGCATTGTGTATTTGTCTTGACAATAAAACCACCAGGAACATGCAGTTTTCAGCTGTGTCATGCCAATGTCCAAGACTCCTTCCACTGACAGACCGGCAAATTTAAATAGACTATCTGTAGTGCCTGCAGTCTCCAAGGAGCCTAGCTAGAACTGAAAGTACCTAGTTAATGCTTAGTTTTAAAACACTTGTCATAGTTAATTCAGATATCACAATGTCTAAGCCCTTATTTTGTTGTATAAAACAAACAATATTGACAAATTTGTCTTGCAATAAGAAAGGCAGTACACTAAAGTGGAACTGGTGTTCTCTGCTGCCTGTCTCATGGTACAAAATGTTGGTTCTATCTTATGCATAACTAGCCACTTTGAATAATTAAAACTGATGCAAATTAACAAACACATAATCCCCCGAAGCATCTATTTTAGCTTTAATTTTGTTTAACCACTAATCTGAGAATCTCCCACAAGAACTGACCCCAGCTCTTTGGAGAGTTGAAGTGAAACTTATGGTGAAAGTATTTATAGAGGGTGTCTTACTATGTACTTGCAGCATCTGGTATTCCATATGATCACAGAGAACACATTTTAGACAAGCAATGTGACTACTTCTGTAAATTCAAAACCATTTCCCATGTATGGTTCTATGCCCACATCAGCAACAACATTACTGCAGAGCTGTAGTTTGCTTCCAAATACTAAGCAACATGCCAGAGATCCTGGAGCTCAGGTGTATGATCCTGTAACTTGCCACTATGATCTAGACAGGAGGTCTGATAAACAATCTTCCTTCTACCTGACAGCTTGTACAGTAGCACAAATTATGGTGCTACACTGTACTTGTGATTGGAAAAGCATTGTGGGCCATATAGCATCATATTGGATAAAACTACCAGTCCTTTGCTCCACATTAATCTGGTGTTTGAATGTTAAAGAAGAACTTTTCAGTAGAAAGGATTCTACTGATGCAAAGATATCAATGGAAACATTGGACAGACTAAGTGAGTCACATAGTTGTAAGGTACTGTACAGTATGTGTATTTGCTTCCAAAGAACATCATAGAGAACTGCTTTCTTTTGGTTGTTCACAGTGTGTTTTGGTCAAAAGGATCCCTTCAACATTGTCTGGAGAAGACATTGATATCTCTAGAAAAACAAGAAGACGTCTGCTGAGGAGGTCTGCTGTCTAATCACCTTGGCCTACCTAGAAGTAGAAATAAATTCAACTCAATTTGAAGTGATTGTCTTCTCAAAGGCCCGAGGAATGAAAAATACAAGGTGATACACAAAGTAGGCCTAAGGCCACAACTACAGAACAAAGCTTGACCATGGCCCTTAATCTTTAAAAGGGCACATGGCGGTTTCTGGCCAGCTTATAATATGGATGATGTGTTAAAGGGTCCTGACATTATTGTAAGTTTCATAACATCATATGAGCAACTGAATACTCTTACTGTTAAGAAGTAAAAATTACAATTATCTCAGGACATATAAACAAAGACATGAGCTCCCCTAAAGTATGTTGTTCAACCCAAGGAGGATGCTCTACAGGCTCTCTTTCTCAGACTATGGCATGATGGCCACCAAGACCAACAGGAAGGACAACATTCTCATCATTAAGACGTACAGTACTATCATCAGATGGACTATGCTAGCACAGTAGTGAGGAAGGGCATTATTGATACTCATTTTCATGTTGCTTGAGTACAGAACTGTTAAAAACTGAAAGATATGATTCAATAGGTCATATTGGCTGACAAAAAGTGTTTATCAACAAGGTAGGAAAATAATTTTAAAAAATCATGACAATGACCAATTCACCTAATGGCTTTGAGAAAAAATACATTATGGCTTAAAAGCAATTTCCCCAACTTCTTATTAACTGAAAGAGAAATCACTTACACATGTACAGTAATGTGTAATTGTAATAATTTATTTTTTTATTTTGTAAAAAATTGCATGCCCCAACACTGTTGAGGAGTTGCAGGCATGCAAATACATTTCTGAGAGAAGTTGAAAATGGCTCATAAAATGTAAAGTGCGTATTTCTTAGTCCATTTTAGGCAGGAAATGCATGAAGCAGTAAGCTCCATAATCCACAATCAGACCGGGACCCAAGAGTTAAAAAGCAAGTCTAGTTCCTTTCTGTACAACCTACCAAGTGGATAGAAGCATGGTGTATAGGGTCAATTTTTATGATATTCACAACTGTTTGAGTTTGATACTATTAACTTGTTTTAAATCAGTCACATTAACATTAGCCATAATTTAAGGAGGGCAACAGGGCATTCTACAGTACTGTATATACACTGGCACCAGCTGTGACTGGGTTTAATGTCACAACTATTGTTATTGCTATTAATATTTCCTATTGAGTATGGAGTTTGACTTCTGTCTCTAACTTGGAAATGTCAAATTTTGTATAAGGCTCTGCCTTTTGTATTTAGAGAAAGTAGAGGCATTACCTTTGTTGAAATATAATTCTATATCACTGTTCAGGGGATAAAAAATAAAGATGCTGGGCTTTAAAAACAATCTCTGTTTAAGAACAAATGATCAGCAGGGCGCTGTAAGGCTGCCTATAATGACTCAGAGGCTAAACTGGAGTTCAGACTGTACGTGGTGCTGCAATAGAAAGCGATGTTATTCAGTCTAGTTGTCCCTAATTGGTCTTGCACTGCTTTGTCCAAGCTTGATGGTAGGAAAATGTTTCATACAGTATATCTAATCAATGGCAGGGGGCTCATAGGCAAACTTCTCAAGTAACTTGCTAGAACGTCAGGTCAGCTTAGATTAATGGTGCCTTTATTTCTTTTAAATATAGCCAACTGAAAAAAAAGATGAAATCTTGAATATTAGTGCTTATTTTGGCTTTCAGTCTTATCTAGGAACTGTTTATACTGTGTATGTGCTGCAGAGCAAATTCATTGCATGAGTATTTAGGATCTTGTCACTCCTAAATGATTTACTAAATTTTGATTGAATTCTTTGGTCCAATTTTTTTCCTCTCAGTGTTCCAATGTTCACGTTTTATGGTACATTAGGAAGCAATTATAGAGCATAGTAATTAATTAAAATTTCTCGTTCATTAGTTCCAACCGATAGTCATTTGTTTCTTTCGTGAAGCTGATTGATGCAATTTTTTTTCCTGAAATAAACAAGCTTGAATGTTTTCCCTGAAACAGGTGCCAGAAAACAGTTATATAGTGAGAAAGATCGATCATTTGATTCTTCAAATGATAAATTGCAATACAAAATGTATGGTTTATAGAAAGCAATGGTATAGATTTTAATTACAAATAGATGTTAGCAGAACAAAAAATCCTACCCCTATATTCAACAACATAGGAAAAGAATATCATTATTATAACTGTAATGCTGTTTTGGCAGCTAAAAAATCTAATATGCAGTCTAGTTTCAATGTCATTGTGACACACCCAAACTTTGAACAGGGTGCCTCCTGGGATCTGTGCACATGAAAACTCACAATGACTTTACAGGAGTGCAGGAGGCTTTATTTAAGATATTCTGTAGCTTTTATAACCAATACACAGATCTTTACAGCAGCCTCCCCAGACTGCTGCCAAAACCCAACCACCAACACTGTGAAAGCACTTTATATACCAAACACACTAATCAAACCCATGTGAGACTATGCATGTTTAAATCATCACCAAGCCTGTTACATTTTCTGCCCCTTAGTTCAACCCAAGCCTGCATCATTTCATTTAGGGGTTAAGGGAGACAGTTCAACCACAGGTTCTCTCATATCAAAGGCTCTTCTCTATGAAGCTCTTCTCATGTGGGTCTTAGGGTTGACAGTAACCCACTCTATTTCCCACAGACCATCCCCAATCAAGGTTTTGTTTTAGAAGTTGCATAGACAAAGGCACTGGCATGCAGGTGACATGCTCTCTCTGGGACAGAGGCTGCAGAGAGAATGGCACCATTGACATCCTCCACTGTAGCTGAAGTGTCTAGAACAGTTGTGGTCAGTGTCCAGACAATGTATTTTTCCCTTTCACTGGAGTGGTGGTGAAGGTCATGGACTCAATGGCCTTTCCCTTTACTCCAGGGGGCATTGGCATAGACAGCCAACCACTGCTCTTTCCCTGTACATTTCCAGCAACCTCGTTAAACATCTCTTTCCATCTTAGCCATTTTAAACTCCTTCTATAACTTGCCCATCTTTGTTCTTCTAAACAGCTTCTCCTTTTCCTCTTGTCTCTGAAGGTCTTCCAACACACTTTCAGTCTAAGCAAGTACACTTCTGTACTGCTCATGCTCTACTTCTGTTTCGAGACTTCTCTGTCTTTAGTTGAGTGGCTGAGAACATACTGTGCTTTCTGCTTGAATTTCCACATTTCCAAATCCATTTATTCTGCTCTATGTCTCCCTTTCTCCCAGCTGCTCTTCCACTATTCATAGTCCAAGCAGAACTTAATTTCTCATAATACTACTTTTTAGAAGGAGCCAGGGTCCAATGGCTTCTGAATGTCCCTGCAAAAGATCACTTTGGATCTTTTGTTGCTCAATTTCTTCTTTCAGTTTGAGATTTTTCCCATTTTTCCTTTCCCTCACTCTGACTAGCTTCCAACAGGGCTTTTGTAGAGAGAATCTTTTCCATCTCTCTGTTCAGGTGCCTTGCTGATCTGGTATTACAGAATCTTCACTTGGATGGCTCGATCCTTCAGTTCTGCCTCTATGCTACCAATCCTGGACTGGAGCTCAAGGAGGGACATTTCTTGTTTTATCCTTTTAAAGTTCTGCTTGGAGGCCATGGCCACTGCTCTGAGAAGTTTCCAGCCTATTGCTCAAATTTCAGTTGCTTTTATGAGCAGTTACGTAGCCTGGCTGAACTGTACCTGGCTGATGTGTCTCATGGGTGGCCATCTTGAACTCTCCTCTCTTCTTCTGTAGTTTTTTTACCCTGTTCTCACTCTTCTCTCTCCTTTCACAGGTTCATTTTGGCTGCAGTTAGCTCCCCAGAGTAACATGCTAGTTTTCCAGATGCTTCTGCAAATGTCAGTCCCTGGAAAACATCTGCTGGACTTCAATTATTTGGTCCTGGCAGAAGGAACACGTGTGTGCTTGTGGAGCTGGTGACTCCCTGGTAAAGTAAGCTCTGCTACTGCTTTTGGCTGAGGTTCTGAGATAGATTTTGATTCTGGTACTTTTCCATTCTTCTCTCTCCCCCCCTTAGTGGCTCATTATGTTAAGCTCATATCACCTAAATTTGGAGCACACTTTGATGCGGTTGTGCTCCTCCTGCACTTTTTGGTTGTCAACTGATAGTTGGACTTGGAATTCTTCTTCAATCCGAAGAATTTTGTTACCACCTCTACCACTCCTAAAAAGAGCCATTTTGGTCCTGCCAGAGATACATCCTTGATCAGGAAGGCATGCGTGCCAATGTCCAATGGATTGAGGCACCAGTGCCAGTGATGACATAACACAGCTGCTGTACTCATCTCATGTAGGCCCCTCTCCGTGTTCTCCGCTCTCCATTGAGTTCGATTCCCACACCACAGAGAGCTAAGATAATCCTTTGTGTCCTCTGGATTAAGTTTTACTGCTGATTCTTATTCCATTGCCTTTGAATTTTGAATACCTGGATCAGATTCTCTCAAAGTTTCTGTTTTGAAATTAAAATTAATCAGTTATTTTAGCCAGGCAGTGTGGGTCATTTCTTCTATCCCAGGAATGCATTCTTTTACTTTACTGTTTCTATAGCAGTTCAACAGTGCAGGGACGGAAGCACTGGCGTGAGGTTAGCAGGGACCAAAAATAACACAAAAAGGGGTGAAAAATCATGACCTTCAGGCTGGGCTTATCCGATTTAATAGGGTCTGGCCTGGGAAAAAGAAGAACTGCTGGCACAGTGGGGTCCAGTCTGGTAGAGCAGGGCACATAAGGCAGGGACAAACAAAAACGTAGTGTGTGAGAAGGATGTGCCCGGTAAAGATACAGTAAGTGACGGGACAGGCAGAAAGGAAAGAAAAAGGCCTTACGGACGTACGATCTCCTCCGTGTCTTCTGGTGAAAAGCTACTCCCCTTCAAGGGTGGCCCTGTTTGTCCCTTCGGGGAGTGTTCAGTGTGCCTTTATAGGACCTGCACAGCTGTGTCTCATCTTCTAGGAGCCGGGACAGCTGTGACGTCAGGGCTCTGCCTCCGCGCTGAGCATGCCGCCACGGAATGCCACACCGTATTTTCTTTTTTATTTTGTGGAGACCAAAATCGCCTCCAGACCAAAATTTACAATCAGTTATTACAAATACATTGAGCACCTTTAAATAGTACAGCTTTTGATCAAATATGTCCTTTGCTTTCTGTATCCTAACATTTCTGTGTCTTTATTGTTCTCCCATGTTTTAAAGAAGGTGTTCAAGCTTAGTGTTTCTCATATACAGTATATAAATATAGTATGAAGCTTACATTTCTGCTGCCTTCACATACCACTCTGCACTTGTCTAGACTAAATGTCATCTGCCAGGTACTGCAAAAGTTCATCAAGACAGCTAGATAGATTTTAGTCCCTAACCTTGTAAATAACTATAAAAAGCAGAAATAGAGCATTAGGGTGTGGGAATTATTATTATAATAGGGGGTGGGATAAAGGGATTTCTCCTGAATGAAAAAAATATAGAAACCTAATTTACTCTTTTAGGATACACCATTGTGAAGCTTATGAGTTCAAAATTAATTCTAATCTATTCAATGATGTCAGACATGAAACTCCTCATAGTTTAGATACGCTTTATAGTGCTTAAAAGATATGGGAAAAATCACCTCTACCTAGTTATTCATTGATCCAGAACTAATTTGGTACATTCTATGAGTAATAAAACTTTTGGTAAATTAAGCAATATAGATTGAAAAAATCACTCTATTACTGTTTGTATTCTTCTTCGGACAATTGATCTATAATTCACAATCCAAATGTTTTTTTTTTAATAGCACAAAAGGCCCATTCTCTTAGGATGCAGACACCAATTAGGACAGGTGGTAAGTTTTAAAATGAAGTTTGTCACATAGTATTAGTATCCATTTCCGGATCCGTATCAGTATCAGTATTAATGCTATGATTTAATGACAGAGACACAAGCAGAACATGATGTTGCTTCAGACATTTTCAATCATGCAGGTGCACATCTTGATTTCTAATCCCAAAATACCAAATAATTCTTATATCTTTGTATATTTGTAGCAGAAAGTTGTTTTTAAACAGGGTTATATAGAGCTCTACTCTACTTATATACGGTAACTATACTGGAGCTCTAGTGTTTCATTTTTACTGTCAGGCAATATTTCAAAGAAAGTCCTCAGATGAATAATAACACTAATAATGGTAGGGAAAAGAATTAAAGTCTGTGTTATTAGAGCCTGGCATTAAGAAGAAAGTGTCAGAAATGTAGATTTTGATAAACCCGATTAACTCTCATTTTATTGCATAACCTCAAGGCAATAGCATCTGTTGAAGGATCTCCTCATAGTTTAGATACTGTATGCTTTATACTGTACTATACTGAGTCAAACATGAAAGACGAGGATGCAGACACTTCATTACCTACTTTTATCAAACTTCCCTGTGTTTTGTGTTATTTATCCATAGCTAAAAAAAGCAAAGAATAATTTTTGTATTTGGCCATTTGTCTGACAATTGCAACTAGAAGTTCTCACTGAACCATAATCAGGGGTGCACAACTTACCCATGGTAACAGTTATCAGTGGTCAACGTGGAGGTACAGTAGGCAGAAATAAGTGGAATAACTGTTTTTTGGAGATACTGAAAGAAGAGTATTTCTCATGTACAGTATTTCAATTTTGGCCTGAAAGGAACCAAAAATATAATGCAAATGATGTGTTGGAAACACCAGTGAAAGGCTGAAAGGAGTCCCCACATGGAGAAGAAATAATGTGGCCATTGGACGTTGCTGTTTAAAAAGTGTCTGTCAGTGGCTAAGAGCCACTCTACTATCAAGCTTTGTTTATTGATTAAAGATTGATTCATGGACCCATGTTCATTTTCCAAAGGTCATTTTGATTGATCTGTTTGAACATTCAGAAGGTGAACAGCAATTTGAAATTAATTGTACAGTGGCCAAAAAATACACAAGGCACTGATGGAAATAATTTGTTTAATATCATAATTATCCAAATACCAAAAGACCATATACACTGAGCTGCTCATAAAGCATGTAATGTATCTATCTTCCTGGAAACAATGCAAAAGGTACAAATTAAAAATTGCAGTTTTGTGAAAAAAAAAAGATTTTTCTAAAATGACAAATGCTATTTCATGGTAATTATGAATTGTGAAAATGATTATATCAAGCTAAGCTTGTGTGACCTATGCAGTATCTGCCTTTTCCTACAGTATATTGCCAGGTATACAAATATTTATTTGAGCCAATAAACAATGTTTATGTTTAATACTTTTGAGCACAAAGGATACTTTATGCAGCACAAAGAGCAGGATTATCGTTTTGACTGGGGTGTCTTTTACTGCATAGAGTTTGCAAATATTCTCCAGGCGCTCAATTTTCCTTGTACCTTCCAAACACATGCAGAGTGGTTTGATTGATATTGCTGAAGTGCATTCTGGAATACAGCGGTGTCCTGTTCTGTGTGATGTTCGTCCTTGCTCCCTGTATCTCTGGATAGGTTTCTGGGTAGATATTTTATATTTAGTAGCTATTTGATTGAAAGATCACATCCAGCCATTTCTTGAAGGAAGCCAGGGTATTAGCTTCAACAGTATAGCTGGGTAGTTTTGTTCCAGACCCCTATAACCTCACAATTGTTATAATAAATGTTTGTGCAACTGGGACCCTTTTGCTTTATTGTTATGTGCAGCAGTTGTTGGTAATTAGTTCTTTTGCTAATGGGGAGGTTGAAAGTGTGTTTAATTGCCTCTGTTTAGGATTCAGCATAAATTATTATAAAGGCAATTCACAAGCGCTAAAAAGATTAAATATTTTAATTCATTTAATTCTCCAAGCCTTTGCTAAAAGGACAAACATTGAGGGCAAAAGGAAAAGACTACTGCCAAAAAAGCCCATGCAACACCTTGTATATGGCTAATAAACTGCTGCTTTGTTTGTAGAAACCCTGTTTATGTTGTCTCCCACTTCTTTTTTCTTTCTGCACAGTTACAAAAAAGCTCGTGTTAATCATGTGGTTCTTTCCTTTTTTAAAGCTCTTAGGAGCTACAGGCTTTATGAGTTCAGAAGTTTTATTTTAATGAAACATTATCTACCAACAGAGAATGGTTCCTCTCAACTGCATTCCCAAGCAATAAGCTATTGAAGAAAGGAGTCTGAATTCAGCTGTAGGCTATGAACTATATTTCAGCAAATAATGATAATAATAATAATAATTGCTTACACTTATATAGCGCTTTTCTGAACTCTCCACTCAAAGCGCTTTACAGGTAATGGGGATCCCCTCCACCACCACCAATCCTATTCCATTGGGCCCCTGAGCAAGGCCCTTAACCCCAACTGCCCCAGGGGCACAGGTTGAATGGCTGGCCCTGAGCTCTGACCCCAAGCTTCTCTTTCCCAGTCTGTGTGTCTCTGTGTCTCATGGAGAGCAAGTTGGGGTATGCAAAAAGATAATTCCTAATGCAAGAAATTGTATATGGCTAATAAAGTGATCTTATCTCTTTTAATTTCTTTAGATATAGTTTATCTTTTGTTTATTCTATTGTTTTACTTGGTCTGGCAGTAACACACACTTCTTGCTGGTTTGCCACATTTTATATTACTTTGCCTTATAGTGATATTTGTGTGTATCTACAGAATATCTTGTAGTTATTTTTGTCACACATTTTTCTATGCTCTGACACATCTGTGACACAGCTGATGAAGTGCAGCTTACAGTACTGTATGTTCAGGAACCAGGTTTCACATCATGTACAGTATTAAAAGGTCACACTGTAAGTACGCTTGAGTTATAGATATTGAAAATAAGCAACGCTACAGTATGTATAACAATGTGTATACACTGTGGAAAAAGTGTCAGCTTCTAAACCACCAATTTCTAATTGGAATTCTGTGCATCTGTTTTGTGAAAGTGAACATCCTGACAGGTGTCTTTACCTGCTGTCCATAACTTACCCATTTCCTTGGAGTTAAGGAACCAAATACAGTATGTGGAGGCAAGGGAGAAAAGTGTTCCCAAGTTTGTCACTGTATATTCTCCTATATATCACAACCTACAGTACAAAGGCTGCCTCAAAGAATTGTGTTTTACTATTCCACTTATTCCACTGGGGCTGATTTCACATCAGTTAACTTACTTCAGTTTTGTCCAGAGATGGTTTGTCCAGATGGTTATTTATGGTAAAATAAATAATTTGAATTTGAATAGTGAATTAACCTGCAGTGACATTTAGCCTCCCAGGATTGATTTACAAGGTCTGGTGTACCAACTTGATGCCTGTCTTCCTTCTTTCTTTTGCAAATTACTAGCAGAAAACAAGATCAGTGCCTTAGAAGGGACACTCCTAGCACTATGGAGGTTCCTTTTTGCTGACCTCCACCCTACTGTCAGCGATCAGCCACACTGAAATCCAAAGATTTCATTGTGTCTTGTTCATGTTCTTTGTTTTTCTGGTATGTTTGCATGATGTCCTTTCTTTCTGGTCACAAGCACTCAGATTACAGCTTCTGAAGCTATTGAACAGTTTCTAGTCTGTAATGTTAAATTGGTATTCTTTACAATGCAATATTCAGAGTAGTAAGAATGTACAGTATGTAATTTGTGATTTCTAATGCACACCTAGTCACATGTTACAGATTTCACTGTGTATAATACTTGCTGGTGGCTAGAAAAAGTATTTTGTGAGTATCCCAACACAAGACATTTCCATAGTTTTATCCTGTATGCAGAAGGACCAACGTTTTGATTTCATTTTATTCAAAAATAAGTGACACACATCTATTTATTCAGTATATGATTCCAGTCAAACCTTTGACTGGATTTTGTTAATAAAGTATTATTTTCACTGCAAGCTTTTTAATCTGTGAATTAAGACTATTTCACCATTACTAGAAATGCATGATACACATCTATATGTTATTGTGGGAATGCTCACTTTTTACTTATTGCAAATGACCACCTATTGTAGTGATAGAAACAGATTTCTTCATTTCAGTAACATTTAAAATACTAAATGTAGCTTTGACAGGGTCTAGGACAATGGAATTTGTAAGGTTCAGTGCTTGGCTTGTCTGTGAGCAGCAGACTGTTTTTTCTGCTTGCTGTAGCAAGCTGAATGACTGCTCACTTCATATCTCAATGCTAAACCCCTGCATTGCAGCACTGCCTGCAGGATCTGATAGGGTGCAGTTCTTTTTTGTTTCTTTCTCTATGGAACATGAGACTGATTATACAACCAAATTAACATAAAACGTTTTTTTCTGCATATTCTGAACATAAGAAAGTGTCTCCTGTTAAATAATTTGTAAGCATTTCAAGATATTTGCACTGAACTTTGAAGTGCAAGTAGTGACAGGGAAATGAAATGTTCAAATCTTCTGGTCTCAGACTAACAACACTTATTTTTCTCTACAGAGTATTGAGTGTTATGCTGCTGAGAGTTTGGTAGTTATTGAGTTAATGAGGTTAGACTTCTGGGCTGCATGTTTTTTAAGAAGTCTGTTTGATAGTATTAACCTGTATAGTAAGTAACTGTATTTTCATATTAATAATGTTTATTTTTTCTTTGATAAATGCTCAGTATAACCCTACAGAATCCACTAAACTAGTATTATGATGCACACACATGAAACAAAAAGACAATCTGAGCCGGCATGTGATTGTGTTTAATTTATACATTGATTCCCATTGTGTATAATACACTGACATATAACACATTTTTTTTAGTAAGTGTCATAAATCACTCTTATGTCTTTAAATTTTAAAATAAATAATCAAGTGTTGTCTGGGTTACAAAACTTCATTAGTACGGGGTAGCTCTGGATGGACATAAAAAACATTGATAGCCCAGTCAAGATTAGTATTGTCTCATCTGGCTTTCTAGTTCCAATGGTTCCAAGGAGCACTCTAGCACATAAAGAAGAGCAAGCAAGGCATGGATCTAACCCATTCATCTCCAAAAACATTATTGAAAATGGGTTTAGACATCTCATTTACCACAGAGCCCCATGGGCATCAATCCTGGACCTGTAGTTTGATGAAGCAGATGTCACACCAATGACATACTTTGACATTTTCTAACCATGTAAAACAGAACCAGCCAGTGCATTTACAAAATTCCCAATATCTGTCTTTGATTGCAATGAGAATGCTAAACGTTAATGGGGATATGATGCTTTCTTTTGTTATAGATTAATACAAGAATTTGCTCTTCAGTGGATTATGCCATCATACTGGACTATTCTGGGCACTGATTAAACGATTACATGATATCATGATGGGGCAAGATTTGTGCCAATTAACTGAAACAATTATAATCTTTTGATTTGACTGTAGGAAATTGTGTCACCAATTTTGGTCATTAATATAAAATAAATGGGCTGCTACTAGCTGCCAACTCACGTTTTGCTAAGAAAATTGTAAATTTTGTATCCAATTGCATACCACTTCCTTAATTGGTTTGTAAATCACGTCTGCACAAGCTTTCCGCTAAAAAGGGACAATTGTGGGAAAATAATACATTGGATACAATAAACCGATTAAAAAAAAGATTTCAGACTAACGCGATTGGCTTTGTGTCCCTGTCAGGCCCTAAACAGAGAAAGGATCGAATTATTTTTAACAGCTTAGAGTAAGAAAGCTGTCTTCTTGTAGATCCACCATAAAAAGCTATGTTCTAAAAGGCAATGTAGTCACAAAGAAACTAGCACTATTTCAGTTGCTCATTTTAAACAGTAAGACATTAATACAAATCCACTGATCAAAGGTAATGTGTTTTTGATTCAAATCTCTGTGAGTTTCTACCAGAAATTCATCAAGCTGTTCATACCCCAAACATTTTTTTAAAACTGAAGTAATAAATTGTATGTGCCTAAGGAGTCCTGTCAGTATCCTAATGGTTGACATTATTATAAGCCTTCACTCATTGCCAAGGGCAATCTGAAATGACTTCAGAGTTTTAAAAGGTTATATCTTCAATGTCTGTCTGAGAAACAAGTAGCAGGTTCAGCACCTTGTAATTCACTTTACTTCTCTGTAACTTTCAAGGCTGTAAGGTCCATAAACACTGGGGGTGACGCAACACCCTGAAGAAACAAACCAAAAGAAAAAAAGTTCTTGAGACCTGTATTGTGAGTTTTTGGTACTGGAATGATAGATAAGAAATCGGCTAGAGATTATTTTTAGTTTTTCTTGTAAGGCTCAAAGAATGAACCTGAAAACTCTCCCTATGGACCTTTCTGTGAGAAACAAACAGCAATTATATTCTGTAAAGTAGAAAACAAGTTTAGTGGAGCTAATAGCAGGAAGATAAGAGGTAACAGGATGCATGATAATGTGTGTTTTTTGGGTTAGGTAAGGTTCAATTTGGCACAGTGATGGTTTCTACATTCAGTACATGTTACTGACAGTTAATTTAAACCCAGTTGTACAAACTCAAGTATCTTCTGTCTGGAGCCAATGCTTTTTTCCCACTTTGCTTAAAATTATTCCTTGCACAAACTTAAATTGCTGCTAAAAAGTGCTTTGGTGTGCATGACTAAGTGTAACAGAAGCCAGTCCAGGCTCCCGTGAAGTGTAGTTCAGGACCCTATGCAGACGGTATAATCTTATAATACAGTATAAGTAAGTGGAGAAGGACATCAGGGGAAGGTACAGCAGGGTTGGACAGATAGACAGACAGAGGGGCGTGACGACGGTGATGCAAGGGCAAGGGCAAGCGTAAGGGCAAACAGATCCAGACAATCCAAAAGGGGGAATCTGGGGCGCAGTCCAAAGTTCAAAGCCGGGGGATCCATCCAAGACGAGACGAACACAGTTAAAATCGGGAACGGAATCCGGAGCAGGGACAGTTAATAAAACCAAGGTAACGAGGCCGTGATGAAGCCTATGCTGTTGGGTCTCTTCTGGACCCGCTGGTAGGTGGGCTTCCAGGTGTCCATCTCCCAATGCTGAGCCAGGAATAGCGAGAGTGCCAGGCTTAAATAAGGAGACAAAACAGGGGGCAGGTGCATGTAATCAACTAAGAGAGATTATGATCATGACAGTATCCACCTCCTTTCCAGGGCGGCTCCGAAGCCCTAAACAAAAAAGGTCCAAGGGGGAAATAATAAAGAAAACAAATGGAATCCCAGACTTCCGGGCTACCGCCAATGGGGTCCTTGCTGTGGCTCAGCATTCTGTAATGGGAGCCAGTCCAGGCTCCTGCGAAACGTAGTTCAGGACCCTATGCAGACGGTATAATCCAGAAGTGTGGAGAAGAACATCAGGGGAAGGTACAGCAGGATTGGACGGGTAGACAGACAGGGGGGCATGACATGGTGATCCGGTGCTCGGGGGGCATCCAAAAACAGATCCAGACAGTCTAAAAGGGGCAATCCAGGGCGCAGTCCAAAGTCCAAAACAGGGGTATCCATCCAAAGTGAGAAAAACACAGTTAAAATCTAGAATGGGATCCAGAACAGGAACAGCAAGAGCGCCAGGCTTAAATAATAAGACAAAACAGGGGCCAGGTGCATGTAATCAACTAAAATATGAAACGAGCACCCATAAGGGGAGGGATTATAATCGTGACACTAAGCAAATACTATTATCATGCCATTGGTGACTAAGAAGTAATGTAAGGTGACTAAGAAATAATGTAACCACAATATATAATTGAACTTTTTAATCCTGAAAGTGTGGTCTTTTAAAGCAGTTTCAGTGCTCACCTGGAAAGCAATGCTTATTTGATCATTTTGAACATACGGTGATTAATCAGTATGAACTACTGTACATGTCCTATCTTCATAAAAAAGAAAATTGATTTAATTCAATTATCGATTGCAGAAAAATACACTAAATAGGACCAATCATTTTGTAGTATGTTTTCTACATTTTAACACAAGCGGTCATCATTTATATTTCAGAAAATATACCGACATGATAAAAAGAGAATAATTATGAGGCTTTTAATTTTACTTGAAGAAGATGGAGAAGTTGTTCTGTTGTGATCAAATACCCATAAAGCACAGCTGCCACTGAGTATTGTAAGTAATATTTCTTGATGTTAAATATGATTGCTAGGTCATATGTTGGCCTGAATTTGCGTACACCATGTGCAGTATAATTCTGCGTGTTTCAGTCAATCTACAGTATAAATTTCTTCTTACAGGCTGCGAACATACAGTACTGTATGTCTTTCTGTGTCTTTAGTTAAGGCATCCAATTTAATATTCCTTTTCTTTGATTTTGTAATATTTTACATGTTGGAGGAATTTCTGAGAAAAAAAATGAAGGTTTGACCCTTTTTCCTTATACTGTGTATCTGTTACTATCAAGCGTATTCACTTGTTTTACAAACTTGGGCTGAAAACCAACATAGGTTACATTTATGTGTGGAAGTGCCTCCTCTTACATGTTTGAAACAACTTTCTTAATCTCAGCATAACTTGTATTTGAGTCTGCCTACAAACCTCAAAGCATCATCACAGTTTTGTGAAGTATTTTGTATTCTGATGATGCTCTAAATTACCTTTTTTCTTCAAAAATTCCACAGTGAGGATGATGTGTACAGTAGAGATATCACACTGGTAAAAAAAAATCTGCCACAGTGTGAAGGACACATGATGTCAAATATACGGCAGAATGAGTAATATTCCTTGAGCAATAAGGCCACTCAGCTATTTACCTTTTTTGCCATTTGCAGGTTACCAAATGATTTTAGGTCATACTAATACAGATATATAAAATACATCTAGACAGCCTAATATAACAGTCTGAAATTGATTCTGATTCTGTTTTGAAAGAAACCCTGGCTGCAGGTTTGGAATAGGTGACAACTCTGCAATGGTTTTTCCTGCATCTTTAAGTACCAGTTGATTCAGCAAAAAGACTGTGTGTGTGCCAGGAAAGACTTCCACCACACCTGCCTGGAATCAGCAGAATGGAAGCACCCTGGGGAGGCTTTGTGAAAATAATTTAAAGTTAATTTAATTAAGTGCAGAAGACTCATTCTGATCAGAGGAATTAAAAGCTTGCAGCACAATTCCATTATTCACTTCCCATTACAAAATGGCCTCCAAA
Source organism: Lepisosteus oculatus (assembly GCF_040954835.1). Lineage (NCBI taxonomy): Eukaryota > Metazoa > Chordata > Actinopteri > Semionotiformes > Lepisosteidae > Lepisosteus > Lepisosteus oculatus. Next base: position 28,239,560 of record NC_090700.1, read on the forward strand.
CATTCATCATCTACTGCTGAATAAGGGTCTGCTTAATGCACATCCGTAAAAAATATATGAGGTTTTACAGACATTTGTTGGAGTGTGGAACTGTGGGAGCAAGATGTAAATTACCCAGACATATTATTGAAGTCAGTACTTTTGTTTTGAGAAACAACTGGATGAAATTGTTGGATCAATTTACTACTTACTACTTGTACAGTACCTCATGGGCTAGATATGTCCATATTTGATTCTAAAGAAATAATTGTTCCTTCTTCCTTTTTTCTGAATCTACTTGTTATCTATATTTAATCTTGATATTTTTAATAGATAGTTTTCCATGCCTGAATTTTTTTTTTCAGATCCTTTAATTTTATTGCTTATACATTGTAGGTAACCTGAACAAAAAACATTTTACCTCTTGAAGATCTCTATTTCTATACAATATTTCTGTTGTTATTTCTATACAATAAAGTGCTCTGTTAAATGTTCTTAAATGCTCTAAAATAATATTTTCCACTTACAAATGTTTATTTAACCTTATTGATATGATCAATATGATTTTATGATGGATGACATGCATTTTTTATTAATTTATATTGCATTTTATGTCAGATGTTATATCCCAGCATACAGTATGTACATTTCTAATGAAAGTAAAGTAGAGTAATTTTCCATACCTTCACATCACAGGAAGCAAATAAATATATCATACAGTATTCACTCCAGTAAAAATATTATTGTAATCAAAATCCACAACTAAAGCTCTGACTGTGCCACTGACTACTTAAATATTTTCATATTTTTTTATTTTTTTTATACACTCATATTTTCTATTCTTTGTCTGAGATACAAAACTGGGGCTCTGATCTAAGAGACTTTTCAGTGGTTGTAGATACATACTGTAGCTCACACCCCATAATACTGCAAAATCAGTTAATTGATTTGTTTGTTTATATGATCATGTATTATCAGTGTGAAATATTTGCGTAACTCTAACTAGACTGTAAACGTAATTTTGGGAAAATCCTCACATATACAGTAGCTGTTATAGATTTTAATAGTACACCCTGGAAAGGCATTTTTTTCTTGATAGTTTCTATACTTCATTATAATGATTTTTAGCAAAAAGTGTAATTGGAAAGGAGTGACAGTGAACATTTGCAGGGCCTAGCTGTATCAGGGTCAAAGGTGGCTTTGTTCTTTTTTGGAAGTAATGATCCATACATCAATACCCATCAGTCAATCCAGGCTATTGATAATAACATTAGCTCTATTCAGTGTTGGGATCAGTTGAATAAACAGTACAGTATATAAATATGACAAACTCTCCAAACATACTGTAAGCATCGGATGTATGTTTGGAGGGATGGAGCATTTTAGTTGAATTGTTCTCTTTGGCATCCCATCCAAGGTATATTCTGTCTCGCACTCATTGCTTACTTACAGTAGATAGGCTCTTCCTCCACTGTGACTCTATATCGGATAAAAAGGTTAGAAAATGAATGGATGGAGTTCTCTTTGGCCACAATTGATCAGCTTTTATTCTTTTTACTATAGTACAACACTGCACATTGTAATAATGGAGAATACAATACATAATATGCTCATAATATTATGAGCATATTATGATTATATTGATTTTTTTCTAATTTGCATACATTAGAGATTCTCATGTGTAAGCTATATTAGTACTAAATAGTACTTAAAGCATATTCATAAATTAATATGATTTTGTAGGAAATATTAACTCTTTAATAAGGAAATACTCAACAGTTTTATTAACATTGCATTTAGATGGAGAACAAGTTATAGGTGGCTTTAAGTTTTCTCATGGCTTTTGTATCCTAATTATTTAATTATACTGTATTATTTTATTAGCATATCCTTGTTAACTAGTGTAAGGCATTATTACATTAAATGCCAAAGAAGGTTCTTTCTTAATTCCTAATTGTGTGTGACCCAATCCAGTGAATGAGCAATGTTAGAGTAGTTAAAATACTGCATACTGTGTGTCATTTGTTTTCATATACAGTATAAGCATTAATAAGGCTAGTTGTAGAAGCAGGTGGTTTGATTTTTAATTACTGTACATTTGAAAAGCCTTGGTTTTAGTTGATCCACTCCGGTGCAATCAATCGAAGACTTCAGTATATCATTATGGTTACTCGCTGGGGTCAGAAGGCCAAAGAGGGATATTTTCAGATACAGCTTGAGGTCCAAGCAGCTCATTTAGGATTCTTTTTGGTATAACAAGAATGACGTCAATGCATATTTAATGCATATTCATTAATATTGCCCAAATTTGTTGATAGGGCTCCTATTACAAAGCACTGGTTGTTTGGGAGAAACAGGGCTGAGAAAAGAAATGTTTCTTCAGTTTTATTTCTAATATTATTATTTCGATATACTGTAAGTACTTAAAAAAGTGTTCCATCTTCCATCATTTCCTACAGTACTGTATGTACCTTCATTTTGTATTTTCTCTGATTTTTGGTATTTTTGTCATCTCCCTCAGATAAGGGTTTCTTCTTTCCCACACAGCTGATATACAGTTGATATGTAAGTGACATCTAATGGTAGTTTTCTCAATTCTATATCCTGAAAATGTATGTATAGGAGATCTCTAGCTGTTGTCTTTGGGTTAACAGTTGCCTCCCTCATTTGTGTGATAAGCTTTGGTAGCAAAATACTCTTGTGTCCTATTCCTACACCAGTCACCTTATTACTTTTTAAATGGACACTGAAATTCACTTAATTATTTATGACAAATTTTAATGCATTTAATTCTTATTAAATACCAGTAACAGAGTCCCCTGAGTTCAAAGTGTTACCAATAAAGGCCACAACACTGATCTGTCCAATAGGTGTGGGGATCATATTGTGAGATGAAAGATGTTTGTTTTAGCAGTGCATGTTTTGGGAGAAATCATATAGTTCTTGTTTCTCATGTTGTGCTTGAACAATATTGGAAAGTGGTACAAGTAATGGACTGGAAAGGCAGAGACATTTACAGGAAGCACAGGGCTAATAAAATAACTCTCTCCTTACTCTGTCTTAAGAGTCCAGATTTGCTTGATTGTGAGACTGTCGAGTGATATCTTCCAACAAAATTCCTGAAGAAAATCTGTTTTAATTGAAAAAGTTTTTAATTCAAATTAAAGTTGAAGGTCAAAAGGAAAAGAGAAAGAACCCCAAATCATAATTTCCTATTGTAAGCACCTGCACATTTAGATAATTACAGTTCCTCAGATTATTACCCAAGGCTCTTATAAACTGGCATCTTTTTAGAGGGCGCAATGTGTGGAGGGCAACCTACTGATTAGAAAATAAGACGTTTAAGAGTATAATAACACAGGAGTGCTGAAACTGCTGACTCTTAAAGCTTCCTTAAGCTCTGTGCAGTAAAGCAATGAAGGCTTATGAAGTGTTGCCAGTCAAAGAGCTGAGTCAATAACTGCTACAGTATTCGCTACAGTATTTAAATTCACTTGTTTGCCTGACTACTTAGCTTTACCTGTCCACTGTGAACTTCTCAATATCCGCCATTTTCTTTTTCTTTATTACATATACTCATTATTACAGTTTCAAAATAGTGAAAAAAGAGTAAAGTTTTTAAAAAAAAACCCTTCTGGGGGATAATAATTGCTAAGTCACTTAAGGATATGTCAGCATAAAGGGTAGGCATTTCAGGTAAGAATAGGGCTGGACAATGTTCTAAATTAAGAATTAACTGAGGTATAAGAGAATCACATTTTTTATTATTTGATTTATTTATTTGGTAGTTTGAAAAGTAATTACACAGAGAAATGGCAGATCTGCTTTGCAGACAGTGTTTATGTTTACTAAGTTCCTTAACTACAATATATACCAAGAAGTTATGGACAAGTTTTGAAAATGGCATTAGTGAGATACTATTATAAATGGAGCAGAATAAAGAGCACCGTGTAACAATGTTATTAACTTGATTTAATGTGTGAGCTTTTAAAATTGTCCCCTTACATTTTAACTACTTCAAGTTTGAATGTTACATTTTGAAATGTACATTTTCTGATATTCCCAGTATCAGCACACAGTATTCACTACAGTATGCTGTATGTTGCATAAAATTAAAACACAAACAGGTTTATTATGATTGTTTTTATCTTTATTGGTTTCTGTACATTTTCACCCTGAGCACTGCTGGCACACATCTATATTGGCTGGCATTGATACCTAGGCTTTGGTAAATAGAGGAATACTAGGTATTTTTATGAAGAAACTGATTAATTCCTTTCATCAAGATGCCATGCCCAGAAATGGATACTAAAAATCTCTTTTGTAAAAAAAAGACTCAGATTTCCAGGTATTTTCCATTTGCATTAGCTTGTGTGCAACCTTGATCGATCGGTTCAGATTAAGCCCACTTTTGATTGATTTCTTAAGTAATATTAACTTTCAATTGCACAGTACTGTATGCACGCATCTACTGAAATCCACAATTTTTGCAATATACCGTAAAATGTTTGAAAAGTAGCTCTGGGTCGAAAGCATCATAAAGACCAATGCAAATAAAACTGCAACTCACAGATATAGTTTTTCATTATTTTATACAGTAATTATTTATTCTTTTCATATTTTCTCATTAAGGTTAATATTAAACTTTTTTTATATCTTTGACAGCTACTGTGGCTACCTTCCTGAGTGGTGAGTACTTCCTTTTGTGTCTCTTTGCAGCTTTCCCATAGGTAACTATGTTCCATCTGTAATTTTTTCTGTGAACTATTTTTGGTTAAAAATATACAGAAACAGCAGCCACAATAGGTTGTAATAATCAGCAGATGCAGTCCAAGCATAGGCACATGGACCCATGTGATCAAGAGTTCCATACAATATAAATTATAGCAAGACAGGGTAATATTCAAACAATGCCAGAAGGAAGGAATGCAGAAGCTGCCATCATAGCTCCAACATTTTTTAACTGTGAGACCAGTCAACCAAATTATTTCTATGTTTAAATATTTAATCGGGTTAACAGCAAGGACCATCTTGAAGAGTGGGCAGAGAATAAATACCATACGTTTTGCCCTTATAATGCCCTTTTTCACTTGTTTTTCTTCTTGCTGATGTTCTGGCAATGTCCCCAAGCTTAACATATTTGACAAATGAGAAAGTAACTGTTGGAACTTGAAGGTCTAGATCTATGGACAGTTTAACCAACAGTTTCATTGTCACACTATGTTTGACAAATACATATTTTATTATAAGAAATATGTTACATTTGGATCACAGTCTTCTAGACTACATAAACATACTTTTATATTTTTTATTTAAACTTCATGGTTCATAGTCATTAGGTGTGGTTTAAAAAAAAACGTTTGGAATTTGTTCAGTATTGGTACAGTACATGTACTGTAAGTCAGAACACAATAGGGACACTCATCCATAGTATATCCTATGGGGTATTTCTTTAACTGCATTCACCAAAACTATTTTTCATTTCCCCCACATGTTGTCTAGGAGCACTATATCCACAACCTTTGTTGACTTTCATAAAAAAACAACAACATTTTTTTCCCTATTTCCTGTGAACTCATTATAGAGGGAAATAATTCTAAAGAAACTGGAAAAGAAAACATGTGATGCCTAAAGGAGCTTTTTTGCATCAACATTCTATTTTGTACTTTTTTTAATTAAAATTGAAGATATATTTAAACATTATTAAAAGAAAAGATATCTGTAATCTTAATCTTAAAGAACGGTTTATGCTAAAGATTTTGAGGTATCCAAGGCAGACATACTGACAACATACTGTAGCTGAAACAGGTTACACTCCCTGAACCATAGGACTTGCCTGCCATTGAGTATATTTCAAATCGACAAACAAGAAAGTTCTGAATACATCATGCAGTGCTGCAATTTTGTGAATGCCACTAAGTTTGTGATTTGTGATAGCAGTTGAATTTACTGTAGCATGAGACCTCGTGTGGAATTTTCAGCTTGTGTTCCTGTTTCTAACTATGAAGTACAAGCATGCGTCATTAAATTTTGTCCAGAAGACAAAATTTAATGAAATTAGTTTTTTCTAATTGACTAGCTTTATATTTAATATGTAATTATGCTTCAAGCATGCTCAAACTGTGGATCATTTAAAAGTGACAGAGACAAATCGGATATCTATGAGACAGAATGGACACTTCTTGCCATTTCCCTTAGTGGCCTTGATTGGAGAAATTAATTTTACAGTTGATTAAAAATTTAAAAATATCCACGTTGATTTTACTGTAGGAACTTGGATTAGTAAAAACATTAATGATCTCCATGTCCAGAATTTTTTCCTTCAGTTTGTCTTCTGTTGTGAAACCTAGTCATGATAGCTCTTGGATTCATTTTTGAGAATCTTTAATTTCTAAATTGGGTCCAGAGCCACAGCTATGATATTTACACTTTATATAGCTCTTTATATTCTGAGTAGCTAAGCAGTATTACCTCTTTTTTAACATGCTAGTTATTCATACAGTACAGTATGTGTCTACACTACTGCATCTCCATTTGCTCTAAGATGTCTTAATTAAGCTATGTCAGTACATGTGTTTTTATTGCAGGATGCTGTTACTCCAAACTGATTTCTAATTCTGTACAGGTAAACTTGGCAACAGCAGCATTATCACCTTTTGGCCCAGTCTCATTAGGTCTAAAAAAGTGAGTCAACTCGGATTAATATTGGGATGTGAGATCTTTGATGAAAACCAAGTTGCTACACGTGGTGCTGGTGGCATTTTTCTCTCTAGACAAAAATGTCCTAACCACTTCTTGAGTGTGGTGATGAGGGATACTGTGCTGTAGTAGGTGTTATCATTTAGATGATGGGGCTTTAATCTGAGTTCTTGTCTGCTTACTTATTAAAGATTGTATGGCACAGAATAGAAACGAAGAGGTGATAGCCCCAGTGCACTGGCTTAATTATGAAATTTAATATAATTAGTGAAGACCAATCTACCTGATGCCTGATGCTGGAGAGGAGCAAGCTATGAACCTTCTCCCAGTTGGGTGCTGTAGTTCAACAGTAAATCAAGTAGATTCCCTCCTGTATGCAAAGTACTTTGGGATCCTTTAGCATGAAACACTGTATGAGTGCAATTAATTAGTTATGTGAATTATTCACACATAATCATATGTTTTGCATCCTCTACAAAATATTAATCAATGAGACCTTTATAAGAAAGTGAGCAAAGAGTTATTTTTAAAGTACCAGGTTTTTCTTATTCACTAGTGAAAAGTCATGATTGCATTTGGTTCATGAATAAAGAACATTTTTCACTGGAAACTCACATTCTGTGTTTATCATCATAGCAACACAAGGTTCAAGAATTCAGAGACCATCTGAGATGGATACAGTTGGGAATGGGAAGCTGCAGTCTTCGATTCTTTTGTTTTCATTTCTTCTGTGTTTAATTATTTAATTGAAGTGGGCACTTGATTAAGAAATAACATATTCTCCTTCAGTTTGGAATTTAAAGTTATCTGTAAAATCAGCAGAATTTCAACCCCAGTGGACTGGAGTTTTTATACACTATAGCAGTTTTCTGTTTTTAAAAACAAATTGCATTATCTGTACATACAGTAAGATGCAGGGACAAAAGGGAGGATGTCTGGGGTATGACAAATAAATCACTGTTCAGTAACATGGTAGAGAGGTGGTGAAAATGGTTGGTGGATATGTGGTCTCTTGAGTCAGACTAGAGGGCATCTGGGCAGTAGAAATGGAATGAATGACGCAGAGCAGAGTCCTAAAACATGATTTATAAAGAGCTTTTTATGAGCTGGGCTCTACAAAAGCACAACCCTGGCTTGATAGTGTTTGCCTGATTCATTTAAGTAATTTCCCAGATTGATTACACTGTGGCAACTTGGGCAAAACCCAATAAAACTGAAAAAGTAATGCCTTCTCTTTGGGTTTCATTTTGTATGGATCTCAATGGACTTCCTGGAATTACCTGAGTCCTCCAATTTGTGTGCATTTCCCTGGTTAGCTTTTCTAATCACTGCCAAGAATTGAGTTGTCTCATGGCTGTGACTTCTGTTACCAAAGAAAATGCACTGTAACTGCTATTGCTATTAGTAACATACGTAAGGAACAGCTACAAAAGAGGTGAGGCCATTCAGCCAATCAAACACATTTGTTAATTAGTAACTAGTTGATCCGAGGATCTCATCCAGCCTTTTTATCATGAATGAAGTTAGGGTATCGACTTCAACAACATGGGAATGTACAGTAGCTTGTTCTAAGCTCCCGCTCACAGCTGTGTAAAGAAGCACTTCCTCTTATAATCCCCCTATTCCGGTGTAGTCTGCAAACTTGAAAAGTTTACTAGCTTGGGATCATTGAGATAAATTAAGCATTACTTTTTTATTGTCAGGTAATCATTTACAGTAGCTGTTGTCTTTATAGAACCCGAGTTGGGATGTATTTACCTGTCTTTGGGAAGAAAGTTTAGAATTACAATCATGGCACCAGTTTAATTAGTTGCATATTGATTGTTTTGGAAACCTCATTTTTATTTTTTGCTGAATTGTTGCCACCACTATCGAGAATTTGACAGATCTTTGTGTATGATAATAGTACACAATCCACTGCTGGCTAGTATTCTCCTCAAGATGCTTCAACAAATCATCTGTCTGTGGCAATCCAAACCCATTGCCTTTTAGCAGGAGGACATCTTCTGGTACCTTGTTTGTCTCCAAATATTTTTAAGGTCATGTGATTTTACATTTAGGACCAACAGATCTACGATCATGTCAAGAAAGTAGTTGCTGCAACACTTCATTGGTCTGAGTCATGACCTTAATTTCTAATAACACATACTGTATGGGATAATTAGGAATGGGAAACTGGGAAATGACCATGTAAACCAAGTACTCTCGCTGCACTCTCCCTATGTCTGTACATGTACATTATATTCATTATGAGAATGTGAATCTTAATTGTTTTTGTCAGATTCACAGTGAAATAAAGTGTAACTGTTTAAAGGAACTTCTACGCAATGTGGAATTGTGAAATGAATATACTGTATGCCTTAGTTCATAGAAATGTTTGCCTTCACATTAATATTTGTATATTCCATAATCTCAGGTGACTTCCGCTTGCTCTTAAAACACTGCAACTCTAAAAGTGTCCCATGGGAGATGTATAAATCTATATAAACATACAGATAGAAACATAGAGTTTTTTTAATGATTGTCCAACATATTATTTTCATGGATAAAATTCACATTTTATGCAGCATTAATAGATTAATAATATCCCACTTAAATAAAACTAATACTTGCAATGACAGCAGTGAGACAGAAGAGGTACGGGCAACAACACTGCACTCAGAACAGAATGACACCTCCACCCACCCCCTCTCACAAGCTGTTTACTGGATAGGCTTTCAGGAGGTATTCCCCAAACAGATTGAAGAGAGATTACTGGGCTGTAGAACTGAAACACTGCTCTGCAGACATACAGGAGGCCAACATCAGAATGCTAATGGAAAATTCACTCGAGCTGAGGAGAAGCATGTGTGAGGTGTCTGTGTGGTACCAGGGAAGGGTGCTTTAATCTTTAGATTCATAAATGTGCAGTTAGGTTTGCTTTGTTCAGATGATAAAGGTGATACTTAATATGCACTTGTGCTCAGTGTAGAATTACCCTTTTAAATGACAACTTGTGCGGTTGTATGCAGACAGCTAAGAGAAAGCTGCTGAAAGATCTATACATTCAGAAAGCTTAGTGTTTGTTTTTCGTACATTTCGGAAATCATATTTCAGCATAGAAGCAATCACACCATTCGTCTAGATAGCTTCATGCTGCGTTTACAGTGTGTTATGTACTCTTCATCATTAGGAATGGGAATAGTTTAAAATGTATTACTTTCTACGGAATAGCAACACTATACACAATATACCAATAACTAGGAGGGAAGAAATGCACCTTCTGTGTTATAGTAACTGGTCTGCAGTGGCATGTTTCTTTTCTTTGCATTTCCAAAATTATCCTTGTATCATAACTTTTACTAAAATACCCCTTTCAACAACACATGAAATAATTAGGAGCTTAATTCATTTGTAAGGATTCAAGAAGAACATACTCTATGTTTGTTATTCTTTGAAGTCAAGTTACAGGTGTTTAGATTAAAGCTTTTTTAACCTTTTTTTTACAAATTTTAACGATGGTGCTTGCAACTTTGCTGTGTAGGATGTTATCTAATTAACATACAGCTGATATTGTGGAAGTGAGGAGGAAAATGGGATAAGAGAGAAATATCTTTCTGGGTTGGTTTCATTGTAGCAGGCATCTGCTTTCAGTTTATCTCAATAAGAATGGTATTGACCTTTTGTAAAGCAAAATCTGGAAATTTGGAAATCAGATCAATTTTTGCTACCCTCTGGATGTCTGTTGCAATCCATAAACTATTTCAAGGCAATGAATTTAATAAATTGGCTTTATTAAAATTTGTGTCAGGAGGCAATAGGAGAGATTCTAATTTTCAAAACCAATTGAACAGTATATTATGGTATTTCAGGCATGCCTGAGACAATATGGAAATGGAATGTTCATGGCAAGGGAAAGATTAGCCAGAGAACCTGCACACAGTTTTCTCTATTTCAGCAAATGGCACAGGTCATGACACAAAAGGAATTTTCAAAATTACATTGTGACTCTCAGGAGAGGTCACACAAGTGCTATAAATATACCAATGATCAATAACCTAGGGGGATTATGGGGAAAAGATGTAGAATCATTTTCATGTTTCAGGTCAAGAGATCATAAGCCCTTTTTATAATGAAAAGTTATTTTATCCCTGAAAACATTGTCTTGCAGTGTATATAGAATAGCAAATACTGACAGAAAACAAATAGTAGCGAGTTGTAGTCAATTAAAGAAAAAAAAGTTATTTTCTAAATTAAACATAATTAGGGTTTTTAAGGTCTTTTATAGCTGGTTACACAAGACTTTAATTTAATCAAAGTTAGAATTGCATATACAATAAATATGAAGTATTACAATTATTCAGGCCTGTTTTGCAACTGTGAATATGGCTGGAACAAAACAACAGAAGTCACTGGGGTCCCCAAAAATGCACTTTGAGATCGTACAGTAGGTCTGACATTTCTGTACATTTCCTGAAAATACAAAAATACACATTGCTCATTGACAGTTACTTTTTTGTTTCTTATTCATAGATGTTTCATATAATTTCCACTGTAGAAATTAATTTTTAAGTAAAATTATGTTTTCAGAATTACTATATGTTGCTGCTATTTTTATAAAAATGTTGCAGTTTTAGGATTTAGAATTTCTGTTTTCCATATGCATGCAAATGGAGGATGGATAATGTAGGCTGAATTGTCACATCCGGGCATACCAAACACAAGCACGTCAGTATCACACCTGTTTCACCTGCTTTAGAAAAAAGTAAACATGACCCAGACAGTGGGTAAACATGGCAAACAATAGATTATGCATAGCACTGGGACCGAAAAGAAGAGCAAAGGAGTATACAAACATTATTGATTAATAATGATGAATGATACATCCAAAAATGTATATGTCCAAAAAAGGAGAAAAAAAAATGCCCTCTACATTTTCATTCATAATAGTTTTGTTATGTTATTGCCAAAAAAGTGTTTCCCCTTCCTCATCTGTATACATTCTCTTCCAATTGCAAACTGCTTCGTATTCAAAATCTTAATGCTAGCCTAGCATTAAGCCTTAAGGCCTCAAGAGGACTGCACCAACATACTTCCAGACCACTGTGAGTCCCTGCTAGGGCACTGAGATCCAGTTCCTGAGGTTAACTGGCAATGTCAATGATATGGGATCCCTGGGCCAATTGTCATCTGCACTGGCTCTCCAATGGTAAAATGACCTACTGTACCAGTCAGTGTCAGTACCACGGACTTACCATCTTCCAGAAGACATTGAAAACTAAACTCTTCTGGATACCTATAATCCCAGAGACCTGTGACTGACCCTCACTTACTTTGTTCTTGTATGAGTTCATCTTATTGCTTGTACAGTACCAAAACATCATAGCAATTATTTAATGCTGCACTTACTGGTTGCTGTGGTTCTTTTGCTGTTTTATGATGTTATTTGCGCCCTTTGCCCTTTTTGTTCAGGTATGATTGTAAGTCACTTTGGATGAAAGCACCTGCTAAATAATTTAATGTAAATGTTAAAAAGCTAATCTAAAGAAAAAAAACGTGAAAACAAAGGTCTCCAATTTGTTTAAGAGACCTTCATTGCATGTAAGTTATTTTCTGTGAATCCCATTCTAAATAAAAAAACAGCATTTTTTAGTTACATTGTTGCTAAACAAAGATTTTAAAGGAGTATAAGGCATGACATTTGGATGTTTTTCTAGAGGATGACCTGATGCTTAAACTAAAAATGCCATCTTTTTTCACAGTCTGTGACTGAGACCTTATTGATTTCAGCTTCAAGTGCTCATTGCCTGGGCGCTGATGAGGCAACTTCACTTAAAGGCAGATGATAATTATTGATGACAGACAAAAAACACTCCAGCAACAACAATTGTCTTGCTCAGCCAAAGGAACAGCTGTATAGCAAGTAAGCATAGACATCCCCAAAACAGAGGAATTAGAGTAATACTGGGGAAGAACAGCAATAAAGTCAACTATTTCTCTTAGCTTCAAAATAATAAGCCATGCTTTAGACTTTCCATATTTCCCTGAAATTGAATTCACTAGACCATCATATATCATGCCTTTACTATGACTTCAACCCTGCAATCTTTCATGAATTACAGGTAATTTCCAGATAGTACTATGGTTTTAACATTATTTCTATTCTGCTGTATCAGGGTGTATTTTAAGATGCAGGACTTTACTGTGCAGTTAGATAAAAACATCAGTGGAAATGTGCCAGGGTCCATGTACTGTCGGTCACTGAATCAAGGAAATCAAGTAACACAGTGGTCCAAGCAGGCAGGCTGGTTCTTTTGTATCTGTGACATTCTACAGTATACACTATAACACAGAGCACTCAAACACATTCTTACCACAGTTATCATTCATTTATAACATATACTGTATCATTTCACCTCTAAGAGCACTGTAGCTAGCACTCATTCGAAAAGTAATGCAGATATACCATGAATGGTAAGACAGGGATTGTTTATAGTTTAATATGAATCAATATTTTTTTGCACTGGAACTTTCCTCCCTTCCCCCAGGCTCCACCATTGAGTGAGGTGTGGGGATGGGGCTGAAAGCACATTGCGTTCTTGCCAAGGGGGGTTGCTGCTATTAAGGCAAGCTAAACCTAGCTTAGAGGGCAAGGGTATGTTAGAAGGTAGGGTCAAATGTGTATAGTACTATTGTAAAAATCTACAAAGTCTAGTAAATACAAATGTACTGTACATGAGTTTTTCCTCATATACTGTAAACAACAAAAACCTACTGTATGTTACTAGAATATCTACTAATTCAGTGCTAGCTAGAAGTGGAGTGTGTTGTAGGTCATTGTCTTGCTGCAGATTTAACTTGTGTTTGTTGGACTATGGTTCTTTATAATTCAGAATTAATTGTGCTGCTGCCATCATTAGTTACATCTTCACTAAAAACCAGTCAGTTCCAAAGGCAACCAAGCATGCCCAATCCATGGCACATCCTCCATCATGTTTCATAAATGAGATGGTGGGTGTGCTTAGGATCATTTGCAGCTCTCCTCCTTCTTAACACTTTTTCCTGTAACTTTGATAAAGGTTTATCTGCTTTTTGTCTGTCTTAAAAACTATGTTTCAGAACTATTGGGAGTCATCTTTCTGTTTTTTTTTGCAAATTTGCACATTGCATCTTGTAGTGTAACCCTTGTAATTCTCCTGTCAAAGTATTCTGCACACAGTGACTTGAGATGCTTTTACCGATGCACTCTGGAGATTCTCTGCAATCTCTTTGGCTGTTATTTTGGGGGTTTTTCTTCAGAGCTGTAATGATTTTTTTTTCTGTTATCAACTGCTACTGTCTTCTTTGGATGGCCTGTGCTTTGATAATTGCTTACTTCTCTAGTAGTTTCTTTTTTTTCAAGTCATTCCATATTGTTGATTTTGCGATGTCCAATCTCTCTGTGGTGGTTCTAATTGGAAGTTTCCTTGCTCTCATCTTCACACTTGCTTGCTTTTCTGTCATAGACAACTCTCTAGCCTTCATCTCAATTTAAGCCTTCTATCTCTGTCTAGAGGCGGACCAAAAAGTAAAATCCCAAGGCTGAAACTGCGCTTATACATTCATAGCTCTTTAATTTTTCACAATTAAAGCAATATGAAAACATGTGATCATTATGAAACAACTGTCAGCCTTGTGTTTCAACAGGGGGATTGGATCAAAAACATTTATTGTTCTTAAGTGGCTAAACATATAAACATATGCAAAATACTGTAATATCCAGAACCAACAGCTGAAATTCTACATTCATTAAATATATATTTCAGGGTGGTGTGGTGGCTCAGTGGCTAGCATTGCTGCCTTGCAGCACTGGGGTCCTGAGTGAAAATTCTTAACCTAGGGGACTACCTGTGTGGAGTTTGTATGTTGTCTCCTTCTTTGTGTAGGTCTCCGCCAACAGTACAAAGACATACGGTTAGGTTGATTGGCTTCTGGTAAAACTGGCCCTGGTGTGAGTGTTTGTGTATCTGTGTCTGTGCATACCCTGGTGTACTGTCTAGGGTATATCTTACGTTGCTTCTGCTGCTGCTTGGATAAAGCTGTTAGAAAATGTATGGATACATATTTCATTAGTATACACATAAATGACACATTTCACTTCACTGTCCCGGTACTAATGCTTTTCACTGAATATAGAACGTCTAATATGAGAGAGCAATATGAAACCAAGGTGATGTGGTGACAACAGTGTGTTGTAAAGGAATCAAACAGGTGTACTACTGTAAATGTCACTATGAGAAAATAATCTGTAATACTGTAAATCGTTGATTCTTCCATAAAATGCAAGAACTGTTATTACTATATTTAGTTAAAGAAATAGAAGCATCAGTATAACACCAGACCCCCTTTATGAGATGTTTGCAAGCAATAAAGGAACTGAGGAGAGCATTATATGTATACCGTACATACTGAAAGTACACAAGTACACTGCAAGTGCCTTTGTACAAATATTTGCCCCCTTCCAATGATATCCTATTTTGTTGAAATTCAAATAACATTTACATATTTTTCTAAATCAGTATTATTAACCAAACCTTTATTTTTCAAATTGATTCTTTTTTGGGGTTAAAGAAGTTATCCTGACAGATGTTGGCAAGAAAGCATATACTGTAGGTGATACTACAAAGATGCAGCAGAAGATTTGTAGTCAGAAGACACAAAAGCTTTCACCCCAGTGGCCAAGTTAAAGCTCTGATTTGAATCCATTAGAAAAACAGGCAAGACTTTAAAATTGCTGTTCATCAACTATCCCTGATTATCTTTACAGATGTTGCACAAATTGGAAAATAAGAATTGTAGGAAATTTGCACAATCTCTCTGAGAAAAGTTGGTGCTCATCCAAACAGATGTACAGTAGCTGTAATTGCTGCCAAAGGTGCTTCTACCAAGTATTGACTCAATGTGGTAAATACTTATAATGCAAGCAACATTTTCTGGTTTGCAGGGTTTGCTAATCGTCATGTTTTTTTTAATAAGTGAAAATGTTAACTTAAAAAAAATGTGTATAGAGCATTTGTAATTCAACAACATGGGGCATCATAATACTTTGCAAGGCATTATGGAATCATACATACACAACATTCTGTTTTGGAAGTAGAGGATTTTTGTATATTGCAAAACACTATCTGCTTAATCTGTTGTGCAATGCTGACACAACCTAAAATCTACGATAGTTGACAGATGTTAATAGTGCACTTGGAATAAAAGCCTTGGCATGATTAGGCAAGTTGAAAATTGAGATCCCTTTCTCAGCATGACCTACAACAAATCTCTCATGAAAATATGGGTTCAGTTTTTTTTTTATGAATCCTTCACAAAAACTCTTCTCTAAGGGCTGTGCAAGGAACGGTTTAAAGAACATGAGCAAGGTCACTGCTTCATCTTACTCAGTCAGACACTATGACCTATAAACCCTGTGTTAAACAGTTAAATGAAAGTCTACACCCTAGATTTCACAATTTCAAGCTTGGGTAAAGTCGTCAGCTGATTTGAACTAAGATTTCACAGCTTTTGACCAAACACAAACTTCAGTGATGTCCCTGTGGAAGCACCTGTAGGCTTATGGAACTTGCAGTATGTCAATAGATGAATCGATCAATAATCGATAGTTTGGACGAGCACCTCTTTACTTTCTCATTCTTCTCTTGAAGTACAGGAATTATTGCTGTAAGACAAGAAACAACTGGCGATTTCGTATTGGGCAGATATAATATGAAAAATACAAAAAAGTTAAAATTTGGCACATAAACCATTTGTAATACAGTACTTTATGAAATAATGACTATAGAGATTCTCAACTAGATTTATACAAAACACAACTAAACAGAAAGAAGCCTGACTTTTCTCTAAATTGAACCATCCTTGACACATCATGTCCCTTTGTAATTGATCTGTAATGCTGGCTGTTAAGACTGATACATGTAAAAGCTGTTGATGCTGTTTTTAAGGTTTAGAGCATTATTAGTAAAGAGCAGACACATAGAGACATGGATGACCTTTATTCTCTTCTGCAACCTCTCCAATTTTCTTCTATGTAAGCCAGTTTTATTCTGTATGTCTAGACATTGGATTGTTCTTTCAGTGTAAGTGAAAACAAATTGTATTTTATCCTGTGGGTTAAGGGGATAAAAAAAACTCAAATGCTGCAAGAACAAAAACCACAATAACCAATGACAGGGACAAATTTAATGTTCATTGTAATAGTTAAAGTGGAGGGATGAGAGTGAAATGATCACATCACTACATTAAATAACTGAAAAGAACATTATAAATGTGTAGTGAACTGGTTGAGGATGACCAGTGTGTGCACCCAGTGCCTGGCTATATAACCATTAGCAGTGCTTCAGAAATAAGTGTTGTTACTTTCTCAATGGCACATACAGTACAGTAGCTGGTTTGCTGCAGCGTATGCCTTGGAGTTGAGTAACAGCCTGTGTGTTTTTTTCTTTCTTTTCCCCTCGACTAACGCAGGTTGGAGTGTACCAGCATCAAGTCCTCGGGGGATAGTTTTGCATATTGATTCTTTAGGATTGCCCTTGAATGTTGGACCAGGGCGTAGAGTACTGCATGCAGCACTGTGTGAGCAGCATCACAAATCAGGAGGCAGAGCAAGAGAGGGAGGTACGGGGGGGATGGTGGGGGGGCAGAGAAAGAAGGGAGGAGAAACAGGAGGAGGGGGGATGTGAATCAAGAGAGAGGGGAGGCAAGTAAAGAGAGGAGGGGACTGAGAGGAGGGGGGTGTTGAGGGAGAGAGAGAGAAGGAGAGCTTGTTCTGCTGCAGTGGCAAAGAGTGAGGGAGACTGCAGTTTCTGATGCTGATGGGAGAGAGCAGGGGACATTACTACACGCTAAAATATTAACCCTAAGTGCCTCACTGTTGGATGGGTCGGCCTGTTAGAGGGAACTGGACTGAGATATCACTGGTAAGGCGACCCCACACTCCTTTCTGTTTTAACTCTTTCAGGGAAAGGGGACTGCCGCCTGCTGCCTGTTTGTTGAAAGTTATGAGCTATGAAATGTTGAGCCAATTTTTATTTATCCGGATTCCAAGTTTAGTTGGTTGAAAATCATTTTTACTGAGAAAGGAAACTTTATTCGGAGGAAATGAAAAAAAAAATTAGGTGTGATTTTGTTACATCACAGGTTTGTAAACTACTGTATGTTTTGCCTTTATATGCAAATGTTTGGATAATTCTGTAGTCTGTCTATACTGTAGATACTGTATGCATTAAGCTGTAATTGTATGTACAGTAGTATAAGCTTACAAACATAACAATATACAGTACAAAGAACATGAGCGGCAGTTTGTTTTAAAGGTACTTTATGGTAAAAGTCAACAATTATTTTCTTACTCCATAATTTTCATATGAAGAGATTTGCTGGTTTCCTTTTTGTTTAACCATTTGACTGCTAAGTACAAAACGTGACTGGAGTGAGCTATATTTTTCCATGTACTGTATGTGCATGTTTATGCTTACTGTACTATCATAGACATGTGTGATTATGTCTACTTTTTCTTTTAAAACATATGATTTGTTATGGTAGAAAAAACAAACAAATACTACACAGGACTCCAGAGTATGTCAAAAAGGTTGATGTGCTTGAAAGAATATGACTAAAGTGGTTTGGTCAAACGGAACTGAATTTAATGCACTTTGTATGTTTCACTGGAGTATACTGGTTTGCAACAGAAGTTGAAATAATGAAGACAAAGTGATTTTCAGGACATATGAGCGCCATGATTTCCAAGATGTCATTCTTGATAACATTTAATGGATTTTGATTATGATTTTGAAAGTTCAATAATGTTTGCTTATCTTGCAAGTATTTGCAGATGCATTATATACCTAGTAACCAAGCTATCAACCAATTCAGTGACAACAATTTGGTTCTTAGACGCAAACACAGGACATGAAACTGTAGATAAACCCATGTATTATAGCTGGTTTTAAGAAAACATCTAGTTTTCTATTTAGAAGAAAAACAGATTTTCTTTTCTTTGATATGCTGGTCAAAGCTACAGCTAAAAGAGGAACTTGTTTCAAAAACAGTGAATTAACCCTAATGAAAAGGGAGAGAATCAGTTGTGTCACAGCTGAAAGTAAGATTCATTGTGGTTTCCTTCTATGAAGGAGTGGAGCACCACATGAACAAGAGGACATATCCAAGGACAAATCTATTTGATACTGCTGCCACTTTTTAACAAAAACATTTGTGTACCCTGTACTTAGCATCAAGTCACATTTGCAAAGGGCATCAATGGTAATTATTTTAATAGACAATGTTAATTGGTTCGCAACCCTTGGTCACAATTGGTAGAGACTCACATTTTAATAACAGAATTTTAATTAAATAACCCTTCTTCAGGATTTTTTGTCTGTAGTTATACTAGTACTAATGCATCATATGCCCAACACACTATACTATAAGCGAGAATATGGAAACTTTTTGATCTCCTAAGAGCAGGAAAAAATCTAAACATCAGGAAAGGGGCCAATACTTATAACACTTATAAAATGATAAAATCCAATAGGAGTTGCATTTTGTTTAGACCATATGTTCTAATATATGCTTGGAACATCTACATTTATCCATCCTCTGGATATTTTAGCTCATTCTGCTTCTGTTCGTAGTGCTCAGAAGAAGTACAGTACTGCAGTTTTTAGATATCAAGTACTAATTTAGCAGCAGTTTCCTTTTTGATTATCAATAAAGGCTATATCCCTTTTTAAGCAGTTGTAATGCAGAAAAACAATACAGAGTTGGAAAAGGGTGAAAATAATATCTAAAGCTCTAAGGCTTAAATGCCAGAACAGTGTTTTACTTCTTTCAGATAATTGATGTTCCTGAGTTGACCAGCATGTCCACAGTGATATCAGTACCTACACAGAGAGAAGTCCAGGAGTTAGTTAACCTACTGTACATGAAAACTTATAGTACAAATGGTAATGTTCCATAAGCCTAAAGTAAGTTCTAGTTAATGTGCCAGTCATCTCTGTCAGTACTCTTCACTATGAAGTAAAGCCATTGGTTATACGTTTTTCCCAGGTTCTTTCCACAGTATGTATTATAGATTTTCTTTGCTTTTCCATGGTTTTTCGATTTTGATACATGGTTTCCATTGTCTGTCTATGCTTTACTGTGAAATTTTATGGGTGTTTTACTCCACTTTTCTATGTTTTTATGATGATATAACATTGTAATGGTGGGGCTACAGTTATTGCTCCTGTCTTTAGCATCATAGATAATTCTATAAAGCATCCATATCACCCTGCAACGAACTGAAGCAAAGTAGGTGTGAGCCTGGTCAATACCTGGATGGGAGATCTCCTGGGAAGATTTATGCTGGTAGAGGTGTTGATGAAGCCAGTATGGGCCCTACAGTGTGTGTGGGTCCTAATGCCCCAGTATAGTGATTGGGACATTATACTGTTAAAAAGGCGCCGTCCTTTGAGTTGATGTAAAACTGAGGTGCTGACTCTCTGTGGTCATTAAAAAAGAGTTAGAAGGGTTACCCTGGCATCCTGGCCAAATTTCCAAGGGGCCCTTAACAATTAAGGCCTCCTAATAATCCCCATTTATGAACTGACTTCATCACTCTGTTCACCTCCCCACTGATAGCTGGTGTGTGGTGAGCATACTGGCATGCTCTGGCTGCCATCGCATCATCCAGGTGGGGCTGCAAATTGGTGGTGGTGGAGGGGAGTCCCCATTACCTGTAAAGCGCTTTGAGTGGAGTGTCCAGAAAAACACTATATATATAGTGTAAGGAATTGTTATTAATTATTAATGTGTACTATGAAGTGATTGATTAAGAAACTCTACTAATAGTTCATAATATCCCTGTAAAACAGTGTTAAAGCTTTGATTTGGATCGTCTTTTACACAATAATGTGAAGCAGTCATTGTTGCATAATAAATAATTGATTTCATGGGTGAATGTTAAAAATAATCTGCTGATGGCATATATTGAATTAGACTGGAGTTGTTAAATTAAGTTAACTCACTGTATATATATCAAAAATAAATTTTCATATTTTTCTTTTCCTTATCATCCTGTGCAAGAAATTCTCTTAAAAATTTGTGGAATTGTATTTTTCAGTTTGGCAGTTTAACTCCTTTGCACTTAAGCACAAACTTGAAAAACATTTTCTGATGTCAGACCAACTAAAAGTATTTCTCGGCCATTGTCTCGGATCAATGAGCATGTTACCAAGGTTAAACTTGTTCTTCATCAGGCATGTAACCCTATTCTGTCTAATTGTCTTTTTTCTTATTCAGATGCTGCTTTGAAATAGCCTGTCTTCTAAACTGAGACAGATTGTTTCTCTCGTAGGCTCTCAAAAGGGAGATAAAAGATTATGTTAAAGCTCAATACATTTATTGTGTAATGCTTTAAAAAGCTAGGTCTTGTACATTTGGCGTATTTGATCAGAACTTTTCTGTTGCAAAGTATCCTAAAAATCTGTGTATGAAAAAAATAACTGCCCTTGCTCTAAGGATAACTCTTTGTAAATAATAATGCCTGGCAATGGAACTTTTATTAAGGTGTTTTTTTTTCCTTGCAGTGCTTTGGATCTCCAGATATTCATCCATCCATTTTCTAACCATTTTATCTAACTCAAGGTCACGAGGGAGCTGGGGACTTTTCAAGCAAGGAAGAAGTATAAGGTGGATCCCACCCTGCACAAGGACGCCAGTCCATAGCAAGGTACACACAGACACAAACACAGACACACAAACACACTCACACCAGGGCCAAATTTGCCCTGAAGCTCTATTACCTCTAACAGTTAATTAAAAAGCCAGCATATTATCCTGCAGCTCACAACTGGTAACCCACTGAAGATAAGGAGGTCTGAGCCTGGTCAGTACCTTGATGGGAGACCTCCTGGGAAAAACTAAGGTTGCTGCTGAAAGAGGTGTTAGTGGGGCCAGCAGGGGGTGTTCACTCTGTGGTCTATGTGGGTCCTAATGTCCCAGGATAGTGATGGGGACACTACAGTACACTGTAAAAAGGCACCGACCTTCTATTGAAACATAAAACCGGCATCCTGACCCTTTGTGGTCATTAAAAATCCCAGGGTGTTTCTCGAAAAGATTAGGGGTGTAATCCCAGTGTCCTGGCCAAATTTCCCATTGGCCCTTACCAATCATGGCCTCCATCTATAAATTGGCTTCTTCACTGTTTTCCTCCCCACTAATAGCTGATGTGTGATGAGTGTTCTGGCACACTATGGCTGCCGTCGCATCATCCAGGTGGGGCCGCACATTGGTGGTTGAGGGGAGTCCCCATTACCTGTAAAGTGCAAATATTTCTGGACAGTGGAGTGTCCAGAAATATTTGAAGCAATCAGAAGCAATTATCAAAAAAAAATTGTCTTTGGACTGTGGAAGTAAATCAGAGCACCCAGAAAAACCCTGCAGAAACCAAGGGAGAGCATACAAACTCCATGCAGATACTGTAGCACCCCGGGTTTAGAATTAAAGCCAGTTTCCAGCACTGCAAGGCAGTGATGCTAGTCACTGCACCGCCATGCAACCCTCCTCATATATCTTCTTATTAATTGCAGAAACACTTCTGTAAGATTTGCACAATAAATTTGATCAACAATTGTGGATGCGTCTGATGTACAGTATAATATACTAACTTTCCATGCAACATCATATGCTGAACACAAGTGTTCCAATGTTTTGTTTTCAGAGCCTCGATGGTACTGTATGTGAAATAGTCTGGTTACAGATGCAGCCATTCAAAATGGGTGAGGTATTTCGCGGCATACCCCGGTGGGCGTGTCACAGTATCACGCGGTATCACGCGGTTTCACGTGTGTCACGTGACTAACTATCCGGCGTCGCCTTGTAAAACCGCCAGGGGGAGCTTAACCTCTCATGTACAGCATTTGAGCCTTTAATTTTGAACTGTGTATTACAGCATGTTAATTATCAGTCATTAAAATGCTGGTATATTTTATGAAAGCAAGATTGCTCAGTTGGACAAAAGTACACAACCTACCTTTATCAGAAATATTTATGCATCAAAGCCTTTACTGAAGATATTACTAATAGTATTAATAATGGATGACTTTGGACAAGCTGTATACTCAAAGTATAATTTCTTCAGCACATTTGTACAAGCACTTGGAATATGTCCAAGCCATACTTTGTCAGGCATTTTGTTTTACTTCAACGGGGCATAAAAACTTCCTTGCTTTTAACAGGGCGTTTCATAATTTCTAGCTACGAAAATGATTTAAAATGCGACACCTATCATTCAACTAGAGCTTAAAATATCACAAGGAAAAATACACACCCGTATTCCATTTCTCCCTAAACATTGTAAGCTTCGAAGTCTTTAACTAACGCGATACCGGAGTCAACAAGCATACTTTTAGAATTTGATTAAAAGGGAATATAATATGGAATCGCGTATCTCCAGAATTTAAAGACCAGACAATCGCAAACTCGTTTTCAATAAAATTATTTTATTCATTCAGCAGTTTGTGAGAGGGACATCCAGCAGGGAGAGACACACACACCGGTTTTCATTGACAACATTGTTTTTTTTTCAATTCCTCTTGTCTAACAGGAATGTTTTGTTTGTGGACAGACTGTTAGACAAGAGGAAAAGACCGCCTCCTCCTACGAAGCATTTCGTTGATCCGATCACGAATTCTTTTCCAGTCGTACGCAGCAAGGGTTGAGAATCTCCGATTCACCATCGTACTAATGGTTTCCAGGAGATTGGGTTAAAAAAAACAAAAAACATACTAACAACTGTGCCATCCTACTCCTTAGTTAATACATTTTATTATTCATAAACAGTTAACATTGTTAGCAAAATATTTTGAATTATATTTAACCCTATTTTTTCTTTAGTTTTGTATTTAACTTATTATATGATAGTCAGACTTAATGTATATTTGAACAATTAAAATATATTTTTACAAGATTTTACATTAAGCACTTAAAATTAATATGGTTAATAATAGTAAACTGTAACATGCTGTAACAAGATCGGTTAAACTGCGAAGAAAATGCTTTCAGAGAAAATGTTTCAACCAAACCTGTTCCCACACACCCCGCCCCCACTACCATTAGAATATACACAAACATTTTAGCATTTCATTCTGAGCAGAAGACCCTCACACCTGAAGAGTGCTGGCTGTGACGAATTAAACCGGTTTTACAGGTTTCAATCACAGACCATGTGACATGGGACTCAGTAAACTACAGTAACACCGTATTTGATAACGCTTTAAAAACGCTATAAAATAATGTGACTTGGCACAGAACAAGTTTACAGCACAGTACAAAGATAAATGCTGACCATGACTTTAGAAGCATAAATTGCCTTACACTCAATTTAAACACAAGCTGTCTTTAGCCCTCTAAGCTTGTTCATACAGAAATGTAGAGATCTAGGCTCAGAACACACAGCTTCATTAGCGAATACATATGCAGGACAACTAGAGAAGACGTTTTACAGAGGATGGATTTTTAGAAACATCCCATCAGACATCCCATCATATTCACAACGTGAAATCTAGAAAATAATATTACGTAACCAAAATCCGCAATATGGAAACAGAACCTGTGTAATTGTTGATAGATGATGGACTCGTAACATTTTTTCAAGACGAACTACAACATTTAAAAAATGACTTGTATGTACTTGATATCTCTAATCAATCCACGGGTCCCAGCACAAAACGAAAGTAAAACGCATACCGTTTTGCGCTTCTTATTGCTCAAAAGTAATTTGACCGTATGAAATGCATAATATAAACCTAGAAACATATACGTGAGCAGTACTTAAGCACTGTAGTATCGGTGTTAAGACATACCTCTCAAATACTGTAAATCAAGTTAAAAATATCTCAAGACCGATTCTGGTCGTAATGAAACCATGCAAGGGAGTTTTTATGTCCGTTGCAGTTCTTTTGCAACATGAATATAATTATATCGTTATTAATTTCTTGAGATACGCGATTCCATATTATATTCCCTTTTAATCAAATTCTAAAAGTATGCTTGTTGACTCCGGTATCACGTTAGTTAAAGACTTCGAAGCTTACAATGTTTAGGGAGAAATGGAATACCGGTGTGTATTTTTTTCTTTAAAGTACCGAGACCAGCTATATACTGTATGTTTATGTTAAGATTTCCCTTCAGTGGTAAAATTAGATATGAATATTCAATACTTAAATGGGCACAGTTAAGACATTAAATATACATATACATATTGTATACAGTACAGTTTGCATACGGTAATATGTTTATGTTACGCGATTAAAAAATAAATAAATAAAACTGGAAGGTCCAGCACCACCATTATGTTTATATGGTTGTTTTTGTTGGTTGGTTGTTATTATGGTTATTAATAATACGATCTATAGTTGAAATCTGAGCCTAAATAAAAAGAAAAAGCAAGTGATTAGGTTTATGAGCAATCTAATTACTTATTCGTTTAAAACGCTATATAAAATAAAGTTTATTATTAATTTGCTGGACAGAGCGGTGAACATTATTATGCATAAGACAAAGATAACGATCCTGATCAGTTTAGAAATCTGTGTACGCTGTAAGGTTTTTACTTCTTAAACTTTTAAAATACACGTTTTGAGTAGAAAGAAATCTTCTTCCTGGTAGTGTGTATAGCACACCATCACGTCTTTTTTCTCCAATCAGAGGGGTGTCAGATAGTGTCAGCCAATCACCATTCTGCGTTGGGTAGCAACGGGTGACTGTTCTCAGGAGGAAGATGTAAACAGCTTAATGTTCGTGTTAAATATTTTTTTTTAATTCAATTAAACGGGCACAGTTAAGACATTAAATATACATATACATACTGTATACAGTACAGTTTGCATACGGTAATATGTTTATGTTACGCGATTAAAAAATAAATAAATAAAAATGAAAAGTCCAGCACCAGCTGGATTCAAACACACAACCTGCCAGGTGGTAGTCACGCACCTAGACCAGTAGGCTACAAGACAGCTCGCATGAACAGGCAGGCGAAACAGCCCTACACAGTCCTGCCGCAGTACACGGATATAATCATACCGTTCTTAAATTCTTTAGATACGCGATTCCATATTATATTCCCTTTTAATCAAATTCTAAAAGTATGCTTGTTGACTCCGGTATCACGTTAGTTAAAGACTTCGAAGCTTACAATGTTTAGGGAGAAATGGAATACTGGTGTGTATTTTTTTCTTTAAAGTACCAAGACCAGCCATATACTGTATGTTTACGTTCCAAAATTAATATCGTTTATGGCCTTCACACGCGTTACAGTATGCTCCTATTCTTTTTATGCTCAGCTACTAAGATTTCCCTTCAGTGGTAAAATTCAATATCTACAACGGGCACAGTAAAGACGTTTACAGTAAGTCTTTCTACGACAGACCAACGGACCACGAGTGCCCCTGTCGGTCAACCAATCACGCACCGCGGTATCGCGTGTCATCATACCTGCGGTATCTGTACTGCGGTGTCTGTACCGCACACTTTGAATGGCTGCATCTGTACGTTTTTGCACATACAATATCTATTACACACACACTATGAAGAAATGGCAGAAATAAGTATCACAGATACGGAAGTGTCATACTAGAGATGCATACACATACTCGAAACAGCATTGCTGTATATGTATACTTAATATATGTCCCCCAAAACCTGTTGCCCTACAACCACTTTTGTCATCAGAGTTCTAGAATGTTTTTCTTGCTATAACAAACACCTAACTGCTTATACCTGAAAATAGTTTTTTTTTTTTTTTATTGATAGAAGCATTTCCAGTAGATATATTGGTGGATGATTTTCTCTGTGATACTGCTGTACCAGTACAATTGTAAATTCTTTTTTATTAAGATTTGGGTTTTTGCAAAAATATCCTTTCTACAATCATTCAACCAAATCTAACTGATGTAATACAGAGGTGAAACATATTGAAAGCTGGAAACATATTAAACTTAATGTGACACACCTGTAACTTTTCTGGCTGAGGAAAAAGCTGCCTATCCACAAGGCTGACAGGATCCCATCTGCCCTTGTGTGGAATGAGCCAGGGAGATGCTAAAAAGTTGAAGATGAGTAGGGTGAAGGAAAAGAAATGAAAGGGGGGAACTCAAAGGCCTTCATAAGAGAACATCCCAAACTTTAAAAAAAAACATTTTTTTCAAAATGGAGGCAGAAAAAGAGAGCTTTACAGCACTGAAACCATGGGTTAAATTCTAAGCTTAAGGTAGTATCAGTGTGGACCATACTGGTAGGTTAATTGGCTTCATGGAAAATTGGCCCTGGTGTGAGTGTGAGTGTTTATGTACTGTATGTGCCCTGTGATGGACTGGCATCCCATCCAGGCTGGATCCTGCCTTGTGCTCCTTTGCTTGCCAGGACAGGCTCCGGTGTCCCCTGTGGTTAGCAAATGGATGCATGGATAGATGGAGACTAAAATGGAAAAGATGATACGGTCATATACTGTAGATGAATAATTTTGTGTTCCTTAAATATAGTGGTTTTATTTAATCTGCATGCTGAAAAGCAATAGTTATTATACTGTAGGTATGGTGCATCTCTGTTTAATTCAATTGAGTCCCTTTTCAGTTATTTTTTTTTGTCAGGACAAGACTGCCAGTTCTGTCAGATTGTGTTCTGGTTCATTAAATGTTGTCTTACTGTTGTCTGCTGAAAGCAATGCTCAAGCCATCATTTCAGATTCATTTTAATAAGCATTTTCTGCATGGTTTAAAGTCAGGGAATTCACTGCAGATTTCACATTGTAAGATGGTTAAGAAAAGATATAATGTACTGTAGGTGACTACAAATTCGGAAATAGTAAAATGAAAAAAATTGTAAAAAATAAAATATTTCTCATGCCTGCAATGCCATTACTGTATATTCAACTGATAACTGATCCCTCTGAATAATAATCTACTAGCAACCAGCTCTGAATTTTCTGAAATTTCAAAACTGTGCTTTTGTGGTTGGTGCATTCTAAGTGAATTCCGTTATTTTCAGCTATTACAATATTATTGATTTATGCTAAGATTTATTTCATATTTGAACTGTGGTTCCAGAAACAGCAAACAAAATCCTGACATTGAAATTGTTGCAGTTGTATCAATTAAAAAGAGGGTTTTTGACTAAGATTAACAGAGGCAATATTCTTTATACAGTTCACTACAGACTTACAGTTATCGTGGGGTTAATAATCTGTAGGAAGAGCTTTTTAACAGTTGCAATGCAGATATTTAAAAGTCCTCCAGCACTTACAAACCAGATCAAATTCTTATTCCTGATATTCCACAAATTTAAGACTGTGACCTGGGAAAGAGCTTCAGTTAGAGATGCTTAAAGCCTCCATTGTTCCCGAAGGTTATGAAGAAACTATCAATAAGTTGTCCACTTTCATACAGTACTTTTATAACAAGGGTCAGCAAACTTTTTAGAGCAAGGGACACTAAAATGTTTTACTAACCTTGCTGGGCCATCTGAGTGAAATCCTCTATCTAGCCGATAAACTCACCAACTGGAATAGGTCTGTGAAGGGTTTGCCAGCTGCTGCTAGAAGCTGTGATACTCGATAACTAGCTTGGATAGCCACAACATTTTCTTCAAATTTTCTCTTGAACAGTTTTTGCTGCCCCTGAAGCAACTTTTTCGACTGTTCTAATTTTTCCCTCCATCCATCTCCTGTGTATTCTGAAAACTTAGCCCAATGTTTTGTCTCGTAATGCCTTTTTATGTTGTATTTAATCACAAGAGATCCTTGCAGATCAGACACATTACCTTTTCTTTGCAAGGAACACAAAAGTACTCTTCTGACATGGCAGGAATAACTTACAGTAAGCCTCTTGTCAGTTATAACTTTTAGAACTACTTGAAATCATTAACTGCTTTCAAACAAGATACTGTACACTAGAGCATACACCAAATGGCATTTGCATGACTGAGGCAATCAAAGTAGGCAACAAAAATCCAAATGGTAAGAAAAGTTGTAGCACAGGCGTATGTAACCTACTGTAGGCTAAAGCTGACGTCTGATAGGCTAAAAGTAAAATGCATCGTGCAATGGGTGTTGTTCTTCAATTGACCGTTACTGCTGAGAGAGAGCAGCAAAGCTAACAAGTAGAGGCCACTGGTGGAAGATTGTTAATATCTGATGCAAAAAGTAACCCTCAAGATTCAAACAGTAGTGAGCTGCGAGCCACTCAGAAAAGTTCAGTGGGCCGTAGTTTGCCGACTCCTATTTTGTAAAAAAAACAAGTATAACCACATAAACAACATCAGTATTAAATTAAACTGTGCCACATAATGATGAACAAAGTCAGCACTACAAACAAACTGTAAAGTCAGAAACTGGTTATCATTTGTTATGATAAGTAATTAGTGGCATACTGAGTATGAGCCAAAACTAGCAACTGGCCACCATAACTGTCTTGAGTGATATTGATTTAAATATTGCATAGATGAACAGATATTGTCAAATATCTCAATATAAAAAAGGTTTTGTTACATAAACATAAGGTTTAATCAATTGAAATTAGAGAATAGATGTTCTTTTTGCTTAAAAATATATATTTTTTTAATTTAAAATCAGAGTTTGTTTGCATTGCACATGTTGCAAAAGTAATGAGAACATCCAAAAAGACTACAAGGATGCAATACTAAATCCACAGATAAAATATCTCTATGCAGATTATTTAGCAATGTTTTCAAAAACTGTGCAATAGAAATCGAACATTCACTGATTAATGCATCATATAGTTTTGATTTGTGTTTCCTAGTTAAAGAGTTTCATGATTGTCAATCACCATTTTCCTGGGATGACATATTTAAAATTTAATTAATAAAATTTAAGGTTACATTTTTTGCTCCTGTTTTTACTTAGCTGATACTGTACATCTTTGACCCAGGTTGGTAGCCATATTGGTTGTCCCATAATGCAGGTACTATAGTTTAGACATACTGCAGGTGTAGCTTGTGTCAGTCCCTTCTGGCAGTGAGATTTATTTGCCTTTCTGTGGAAGGGATGGCAGATTTAAGTGCAACACAGAGACTATGGTAAATCACTGCAATATTCTCTTCAAAAACAAATTCAGATGCGTTTGCAGCACAGAGAACAGTTGGAATGTTTTTTTTTTGTTAAAGCCTAACATGCAGAGCCATTGTTTAGGAGATTAGCTGAATCTAACTTTCAGTAGAAAATATATTTTAGACTCTAAGACGTTTGCATAGGATTTCCTTTCCTGCAAATTCTGCATCTCCTACATTAAATGTATTCTTATTTTAAGTTTTCTTTCTGCTCTTCCTAATGCAGTTTTTTTTTCATTAACACTAGAATACAATTACAAATTACTGTTGCTTTTTTTCTGCAACAATTAACAGATTTTAATCAACTTGACTCACAGCTTGATCTTTAATGTGGTGGCAAGGTGACTAGACTTGAGCATTCAAACTTACCTCTGAGGTATTAATGTCACTTAAGCAGCAAACATCATCTAAGACTACAAACTGGAGGCAAGTCTTTATATAAAGGGCTGTCAAAATCAATGTCCAGAAACTAAAACAACTAGATGTGCGAAATGCTCTTTGGTTTCTAACTTCTATATATTCTTTTGTAAAGAAGCAAACTGTATCTTCCAAAGTAGTGCAGTTGTCAGGCTATCTGTTTGTTATTCACAATGCAAGCTCATTGCAATGAGAGTGCAGGGACATCAGAGGGAAAACAGATACAACTCTCCTTGATGACACTGCAGCTTAGAGAGGTGTTGCTGTTACATGGCTAGCCACCTCTAACCACCCAGTTTTAATGGTGCCGGGCAAGTGTACACAGTGGCTCCCAGTCACGCTTTACTTAAACAGATTATGATTTTCTAAGTCTAACAATCAGTCATAACATTGTCAGAGTGATTTTTCAAACTATGTGCTGTATGTTAGATCTAAAATTCCCATTTTATTCAACTGGTGAAGCACTTTCTATCTCTCCACTTCATCTGTTGTGTAATGAGACTGCTGATGCATTATTGCTGTCAAATGTCACCTTGGTGGATGCTGCATTTCAGTATAGATGAAGTGCTTTAGGATCCTATGGAATGAAAAACACTATAGAAATGCAAGTAATTATTAATTAAGTGTTGTTGGCTCTCCTAACCTCTGTCAAAAGGGTCTTACGTCCTGTACCAATACATTAATTCTCAGTATGGAAGACAGATGTAGGCATTTGTGAGTCAAATGTCACCTCTGAGATGGTGTCCCAACAGCATAGATATTGATTTTATACTCTCTGTCTGTGTGTGTTTTGTATGAATAGAGAAAGGGGTGTGGTGTCACGATTCTACTGCAAATGTCCCCTCCTCTGAGACCACTCAACCCTTACTGATCACAGAACACAAGCAATCAATGGCATATTGAGTTAGCAAATGTCACCTTCCTTCTCCTCCTGGTAATAACCAGCTGTTGTCTATAATGATGGGGGAGGCATAGACTAGGGGGTGTAACCTTGCAGAGTAGTCCTTTAGGAGCTCAGTTTCAAATCTCTATTCTTTAAGATATCATTCAATGAATGTGAGCACTCTTCCACACTTTTCACTGCAAAACTTCCGAATTCCATTTGTTTCATGCCCATCTTAAAACATATCATCAAGTGATATATGATGGACAGATATCATTTATGGTGATTTAGATAAACTTTTGATGATACTGTAAGTACAGGCCTCCATGCTCATCAGTGCTTATCAATTTTTCTGATCATTAAGTGATTTTATAAGAACACCAAGCCTAATTTTTAATATTCCCTGCCTCTGCATATCCTGGCAATCCATTCCATAAAAGTGTTTTAATATTCGTGAAAAACGTGCTTCTGAGAAGTTTCCTTCTATGTATTGTGTCATTGCCCTTAAACTTTGAAGAACATATTCAATTCACCACGAGCACATATTTTATTGAAATAGAAAATATTAAGTTCATTTGATCTCTCCTTTCTGCAAAGCTTCCATAGCAAAATTCTTTGATTAAGAGGCCTCTTTTGGAAAATAAAACAAAATCTATGGTGGTTGTAGTTCAGGTGGGTAGCTGCGTCAGCATGCGTAGGCTGCAAAGGAACAAGTAATAGGTTTATTCCATGCTGAAAAAAAGAAGAAAGAGAACACAACGTTTCGGCCGTGGAGCCTTGCAGAAAGGAGAGATCAAATGAACTTAATATTTTCTATTTCAATAAAATATGTGCTCGTGGTGAATTGAATATGTTCTTCAAATGATCAGAAAAATTGATAAGCACTGTCACACTTTGTTTGTGTGACACCTGAAGAAGGCTCCATGGCCGAAACGTTGTGTTCTCTTTCTTCTTTTTTTCAGCATGGAATAAACCTATTACTTGTTCCTTTAAAATCTATGGTGGATGAGGGAAATACTCTTTATTATTTACAAATGTAAAGAATGTCAAAACAACAGAGAAACAATGTATACATTATACATGATGTATGTCATGCTCACTGGAGAGCTGCAGATTGAGCTACTGTAATATTGGCATGGCACCTGGCTATACTTCTGCTTACCCATAAATTAGTGCCAGTTGCTACACATACGTACACAATAGGAGACATGTAACATCTGTGGGCAATATATGACCATGCCTGTCCCAGGTCGTTCAGGATACTTTAAGTTTGCACTGAGAATGCTCTGGGCTCTGGCATAGTGTTGTGATCTTTGAGTCTACTCAGAGCCTACTGTATTCCTAGTTTTCAAGTTCTTTGGTTACTTGGTTGAGTTTCTTGAATCATGCTGTGCATTTGATGTTTAACACTCACTTCGTTCTGACCATGTCTCCAGGATTTGCCCGGGGTGGTTTTATGTTCTCATGTTACGAACTTTACTTGCTTGTCTCAACTATGTATTTGCTTTGTTCTGTCTTGGTTTGGTTCTTTGTTTAACAAAGTTAAATGTCAAGTTCATCAAGTTTAACTTCTGACCATGACTCTGGGCTGTTTTTGCCTGCACCACAGTTGCCTACAGTATACATTATGCTCATCACCACTCTGCCTGTTTCTCTTGCCTGCTACTATCACATCCTGCTGCCTCCAGCTTTTCTGTTTTGACTCTCTCATCCTACACTTGAGTTTTGCTTTACGACTCACAGCCTCTGCTTTATTCCAGCTTAAGCTGCAGGTATGACTAGACTGTACAGTATATCAGGGGTTTTTAACCTTTTTTAGAGTGCGACCCTCTTTTGATGTTAAAAATATTTTGTAACACCTCCTGCCTCCCTCCACACACACAGATTTAAAAATTGTCACGTTGTATAAATTATAAGCCTACTCACTTAATAATAATGATAGTTTTTTTTATTTATATAGCACCTTTCATGCAATGTTTTGCAACTCAAAGTGCTTGTTAAAAAACATTAATTTAAAAAAAACTTTAAGCAACTTAAAATAAGCAACAATAACCAATTAAAAGAACTAACCACAAACAATACAAATAGCACTGAAATTATATAAGAAAAATCAAGTAAAAGCAAAAGAAGCAAAAAATTTTTAGGCATACTATACCACTATATAGTTTGGGTGAGTAGTAGCAAAAGGCCGCCTCTGCAGTCCTCCTATGCTTAATTTTTGGAATAATCTTTAAAAGTTGTGCGCTTGTTGTACTGGCCTTGATGGAACTTACAGTATAAACACATTCATCCATTACTTGTTTGAGTTGGGGGGGCATTTTTTAGCGGCGTGTGCTTGTCTATGAATTCTACAATGTGTCCAGAAAGCGAGCGGAGCAACGGCCTGTACTTCCGTGACTAGCCCATTGTATCGGCCAGTCATAACTTGTGCACTATCTGAGCGGCACACACTTGTTCCAGTCAATTTTATGCTCACATACATATGTTTCCAGCAAAAGAAAAGTTTATCTCCAGTGGCACGCTCAGGAAGAGGATGACAAAACAAAAAATCCTCATTAATTTCCCTCTTCAACAAATCTTGCATAAACAAGCATCTCCTAAGACATCAATGGTCTTGTCAAGTTGTAAAGAAAAATACAGACTAGATTTTATCTTAGCGATCACCTGCTCTTCCATGTCTCTTGCCATATGCCCAGTGCGGCTAGACGCGGTTTAATTTGACAATGGTATCAATGCTAGTCGCTCTGCAGCACTTTTCCCACACATGATTGAAACCTTTTCCTTAGTGCACAGTAACACCTAACATGTGTGGCTTCCCAGTTTGGGCAATCCAGTTAGCCATTTGGGTTCTCAGTGGTGGCTTTTTGGAGGGTAGATTGTAGGCCTCTTAGCTCCTGTTAAAAGCTCCTGTTGGCCTCTTAGCTTCCGTTAAAAAAACTCAACAGGTTTAGACTGCAAGGTCGAGTGTCTGGTCTGCAAGTGGCATAGAAGTTTGTAGGGCATGAGGCCTACCTTAGCCAACACTTCGCCACAAACCACACATAGCGGTCGTGCATCTTCTCCATCACTTGTCTGTGTAAATCAGTACTTTAAGTACTCTTCTTCGTATTTTCTAATTTTCTTTGTTTTTTTTCTGTTCGGAGTTTTCTGCTGTACATTTCTCCACATTATCTTTAGCTCTCACTCTTCCAGTGCCACCTATTAAAAAAAATGCTAGGCTAATCACATCTACCTTGCACAAAAGAAAAGAGTGATACAAATCTAAATGCAATCGTGGCCCACCTAATAGAAATTAATGTCGTGCCCTCGCCGGGCGCACTGCAGAGCAAGCTGGGAGTTGTAGCCGGGGGATGGTCTGTGGGCTCGCAGAGTGACCACTAAGTCATCCTGCTAATGTAACAGTCTTAACCGTGCAGGTGTATATAATAGTTAATTGTTTACCTCTGTAATTGTCCTTTGATGTGTAACCCCCTGAAGCTGCATACTGTACGTGTCCCGTTTACCGCCCTAGTGTGTGTGTTAACCCTTGGTTGATTCTGTCTCTATTGCCTGATATGTGACCTCCCTGGGACCCCTGGGACCAGTTGTATATGATTAAAATGTAGAATTTGAATCAAGTGATGTTAAGTTAGAGTTCTGTAATGCACTTGTAAGGTCTCATTTAGAATATTGTGTTCAACTGTGGACGCCATGTTATTAAAATGCTGTTGCTGCTTTGGATTCATGGAAATGTCTTGCACTGATAAGCTGAAGGAACTGAACATATTTTGTCTTGAACAAACATTATGAAGGGACTTGATACAGATATTCAAAGTTCTCAAAGGCACCAGCATATTAACCCTGAAGACTAGTAGAAACAGCATGAAAGCCCATTTAAACTGAGAACTGGAGGCACTTTCTTACCCAAAGGGTTGTTTGACATTGGAACAAGCTGCCCAACCATATTGTTGAAGTTGATACCTTGGCTTCTTTAAAAAAAAAATGGGTTAGATGGCCTGTATGACTTCTTGTTTTTGTAACCTTTTTGTGTTTTTACAGTATGTTCAGATAAGAC
Organism: Lepisosteus oculatus; assembly: GCF_040954835.1. Classification (NCBI taxonomy): domain Eukaryota; kingdom Metazoa; phylum Chordata; class Actinopteri; order Semionotiformes; family Lepisosteidae; genus Lepisosteus; species Lepisosteus oculatus. Next base: position 28,274,716 of record NC_090700.1, read on the forward strand.
ACCTGAATACTTTCAACACTTTACTTTTACTTTGTTTTTTAGAAATGTTTTGCAAAGCATTGCAAATGGGGGTCTTGTATGATCAGTGAACAATCACTAATTGATCTGATGTGGCTGTATCGTTACTAACTGTGCAGTAAAAGCAACAGAAATAGTAAGAAAATATTTTTAGATTGTCAACGGCGTATCTCAGCAGAAGGCTGACACAAAGCCTTATAATCTAATTAAAATAGCAGATAATTAAATTTACTGCCCCCATTATTACAGGCTATGCAGCACAGAAATGTACCTTAAATATTATTAATCAGGCAAGGCCTTGGATTTCACTGAAAATCAACATTTGCATATGATAGTATTACCTCAGGCTTGGCCACATCAATAGGGAGATCACTTGCAATTATTACAACCTTTAAATTACAAAGTACAGAACTATGACATTTTTTTTATTACAGCCCCATGTGGAGATCTATCAAAATCATTCCGAGTTCAGACATCTCACAGAAATGAATTCCCTTGCATGTATAACATGTTTTTCATAACATTTAAAAAATTCTAAATATTGTTTTACACAACCGTTGTTTCATAGTTGACTCACATTTCTCAGAGGAGCAAGTCAATTTCAGGGGGTTCTCAGGAAAGTATTCAAAAAGGCCAGTTTCTTAGCATTGTTGTAACTTACAGTATTTGATTGGAGCACGTGCTTATTTAATGGCTGGAGAACATTTATATGAAAGTAAAAGAAAATTACTGTATTAGCAAGCAGTACTTTTTTTCAATCCCCTTAAACTATATTTAATTGATTGCAGGTTTGTATGCACCATGCTTGCTTATTTAATAAAACAATACAGGTCATTTATTGTAAATTTGAATTACACAACGTTGTCCCTAAATTTAGCTTTTTTAAATGAAGTCAATTCAATGGACTTGGATTTACTTGTATTGATCTAATGGATCAACAGTGAAACATGAACCAGAAGACAAAACTACAAACTAAGGGGAAAGTACAGTATTTAGGACCGAAAGCAGAAAGTACTTCTTTGCACAAAGGGCTTTGGGAGTCTGGGATATGTTTTTGCCATGTGTTTTTGAAGTTGATACCCTCGGGTATTGGTATCAACCTTCAAGAAAGAGCTGGAGGAGAACCTCAGCTAGCCAACACCCTCTTATTTGCAACTTTTCTCATGGTATTAAACATCAAACACTGAGACCATTTTACTGTATATTCCCCACTCATTTGTAATCTGAAGTGTGTACAAGCAACGTCATCTCTATTTCCTTCTCACATTCATTACCCAAAACTCATAATTTGAGATTATACAGTACAAGGCTGCTATTTGCTACTTTAAGAAAATGTTGGAAAGAAAAGGGAAGGGACTCTTCTTTTGTATCAAGCCAAAAAGAATATAACCTGTGTCTGAGTGATAGCTACTGTAAGTCTTTTGTCCACCTTTCTCCTAGTTTTGCATTAGAGTATGGCCAAATATAATGTGGTGTGTGTTTTCATTTAGCCCTCCTGCAATGGGTATTTTTTGGAAAATGTGGCTTTCCTCAATCACAAAAAGGGCAGCAGTCTACCAGGCACTTCAGAACTTTCAGTACTTCAGACTATTTGTGTGAGAGCTTGGTTTTTCCCAAGTGAAAAAATATATATAAAGGGCATTGTATTGCCCTTATTAACAATCCCTTTATTATTTTAAATTAAGGTTTCTCAAGCCAAGGTAATGGAAACGACAAACAAACAAATACTACTGTTCTGTTGAAAATCTCAGTAAACAATTTTGTATTCATTTACTGTAAGTGTATCCTTCCTTTTACACAGGTGATGGATATCACATACAGCCACAATACCATTCACTAGTGAACATCAGTTCTTTGACTGTAAGGAGCATTTTTACTACAGTAAAAGTAGCATTAATTTAAAAATAGCTCAATTAAAACAGTAATCAAAACCATTGTATTTAAATGGTAGCATGCATAAAGTTGCCAAGTATACTGTATATCACATTTTCCTACTCTTATTGAATCAGAGTACTGATACATTATCTACTATAATTTTATTAATAGATCCTTGCAGAAAATAATTCACATTCTAAGACATTTACTTTCTATTCTATATTGTGTTAATAGGAAAAACATGTATTTCTTTTAATTGAAAGCCCAACACATTAAACCTTATTAATTATTTCAAAAATGAAATTCTGCAAATTATTTTATCAAGATTTTCTCATTTTATTTTGAAACTCACATATACAGTATAATTTTATACTTATGATTCTTACAGTATGTCAGATCTGTTGTATGTTTTCTGCATTACAAAATATAAACTGTAAAACCTACAATCTTTTGTCCCTTTTCTCAAATTTCTAGAGTCTTAAACTAAACATCATTAAATAGATTACTGTTTTACTGGTGCAAACATCTCTCCCACAGAGAGATGCTAGTTTTATGCAGTTAAAAGCACTAGAGGATTTTTTATTCAACCAGAACATTTGAAACTACAAAACAATATTAAAGTTCCATGTTCAGTCTGTCCTGTTTAGAATAAAATGACACAAATATCACTAAGTTTTATTCCATATTAGTACAGGGAATAAACTGTATTTATATAATTTCTTTGTGCAATCGATTTGTATTAGTTCCTATTATATGACATTATTTTTCCAAAAGCCATTAGACGATCAGTTTACTGGATCAGTCAAAGGAAACCAATTTCAGTTTAGATTATTTAAATTAAAAAAAAAATGTAATATAAAATTTAAAAGGATAAATAAACCCAGCAGAATAGATATATTAGTATCAGCTGACCTGGTATAAGTCATTTGGACCTCAGTTAGGTATCCTATATATAGATTCCATGGGGTGAATGAATTAATTAGCTAATTGGTTAAGGGTCAAAGTCACATTCTCACTTGGGTGTCATTGAGCCTAGTAGTGTTGTACTGTATAAAGGGCTTTAAAGCTGTTGGTGTTGATTTACTAGAGTACAAACTGTATTTTGCATTTGTGCAAGCAATAAATCCTTATTTAGGCTGTAATTTGTGGTCTCGCGGGCTTCATATGCATGACCTCACAAGAGTCTGCAAAGGTTTAGCGCCCCCATAGAACCATTTATGTACGCTTCTCGTAAGTCTGTATCAGATCAGACTTTGTTGAGGGGATATAACCCAAATTCCTTGCAGAATTGTGACATTTCAAGTTCTAACCTGTCAGAGCAAAGCCAAGTAGCCATGAAACATAAAATCTTCAAATATTACCGTCAAACTACAAAAAGAGGATGGAAAATTCTAAAATAATTCTATGCCAGCGTGCACAAAGACACTGGAAAAGGCACTGGAAAAGAAGGAGCGTGTAAGCAGGAAACCTTTTGAATGTGAGCCATAACAAAACAAGTGATGTCATGTGACACTTGCACTGCGTTACAGAAGTGCAGTCCTGGAAGAAGGGCTTAGGGCTTAGTGTGGGATATGGCATTACTCATACAGCATTTTTCTATTAATTGTGGTCTGGCTGTGTGGTCAGGCCTCATGATCCACCTGAGAAGAGGTAAGCCCAATAAGAAACTAGAACAGGGAGCTGGAATTCTAAAACATTAGGTGAGATCATGGCAGTCTAAAGCAAATACTGTATGTACTTTTTAATACTAACATTTTATTTGATGTAATTTCATTACTTCAGATTATATTTTCTAAATCAGTTAACTATCAGCATTACTCTGTTAGAAATTGTGTAAGATATTGCATGGTTAGAAAGAAAAAATGTGTATCTTTTTGATTTTTCGAAAGAAAATAATCTAACTTTTGCATCAACCCAATAGTACAGTGAGTTTACTAAGTGAGAAAACAGAAATACAGATTTGCATTAAACTGAACGAACAACACCCAAGCTATCGGTCAGAATCCCTTCAGTCAGTGACAAGTTAAGAATCTGTTAATGGTTCAATTCTGGATAGGAGTGATGGATGAAGCAATGAATGCTGGGAAAAGGTGTAAAGCTGTACAGTATTTAGACTCCTGTTCTTGCTCTCAAATTTTAATCATGCAATCTATATGGTTTGTTTTTTTTAAGCGTGTATTGTGATAGTATATACTGTATACAAACTGGATACTCAAAAGTTAGAGACCCAAGCAGTTTCATGTAAAGTTACTTTATCTTTAGTAAAAACACATACAGTAAATCTTCTGGTGTTTTTTTTTACTGGTTCTTCTGTATAAGGTTTATGAAGCTACAAAGATGATAGAAGAATAAAAATAGCACAATGTATCTCTTGTCACAGGCCTGACCTTCACATTAAATTTAGAACCACAGAAGAGCAATTTCAAAAATCGATTAAAAATTCTGTCTATGCAATTCTTTTGTTTGGATTTATTTAGATAAACTTCACGGTTAAATAAAATGTATTTTATTACTTAGTGAAAGGTCAGTTACCATGCCAAGTAACTTTAGAATAATTAATGTGCTTGTAGTCAGAAGTGTATCTTATAAATATTTTTACTTGCATGCAATTGTCCTTAAACTGTTTGGGTGTTTTCCATGAAATTGAATTTTTGGGGGGCAAAACAAGTTTTTAAAAACACATTTTTAATAATCCAATTATACATTGTAAGATCACCTTTTGTAAAAGACTCAAAGTGATGTACCAAAACAAGCGAAGTTAATTAAACACCTACAGTAAATGGTCAAACAATATAAGAACACAACAAATTTTGTACAGGTACTATTAGCTTGGGTGAAGAGGTCTTTAAGTAACTTTTACAAATGTCTGCACTTGCAGAGTTATTAATGGATTTGAGAAATGAATTCCATAGTCATGAAGCTGCAAAACAAAATGCTCTACCGCCCATTGTGTGAAGCCAGGTGGTAGACCCAAGAAGAATATCAGAATCAGCAGTTTTTAAATGAAGCATTGCAGGAAGGATGTACAGAGGATAGACAGAGTAAGTACCTTAGGTATAGCTATTTAATTTCATTTTATAACCAAAAGTAGATTTGCCAGTTGTTCATCAATCCTAATCACTCATATACCGTATATACTAATATATATATATAGTATATGTACTCACATGCATGCAAGCGTTTATAATTGTTCATGCAAATCCTGAAACATTAGATTGTACCAAAGGCCAAACAAGTTTGTGGCCATAGAGGTGTATGTACAGTGAAACTCTCTTCACTGTACCCTACCAACATTTGGTGGCCTCTTAAAATTGATAAGTCCTGGCCCCAAAAGTGGGTAACACAGCTTGGATACTGACTGTCAGACACATCTGGGGATTGCAAATGTTTTACAAATATTTAACAAATAACCTATTTTTAAAACAAATTTGAGCATATATTGCTTCATTTTCTAATTCTGTACTTGGTGATCAATATGCAGTACTGTATACCGAATTTTAACTCCTTCCAAAGTCTGAAAAACTGACCAAATGGTACTGTATACAGCATGACTAATTTTCACATTTTCACATCAAAATAAACACATGATGTATCTTCATCTTAGAGTGAAACTTTGTAAACATTTGTCTTTCCAACAATGAAGCAAGAATATTCTGTACCCCTTGGCAGTAAACAGTAGACTATGTAATACACATGAACTGTGGCATATAAAAAACAAATTCAGCTCTCAGAATGCTGGCAAGCATCTGTGTGAGGCAGGATGCATGCATGTAGTCAGGCTGAAGAAAAACAGATAACTTGGCCATTTTACTGTATAGGGTTAATTATTATCTGTCCGGATACTTGTTGTAAAATAGAACAGCTGCACTACGATTGATCATTCTCCAGAGATTATTAATGGAACCCTCTGACTGGGGTACAAATGGGATTGAGGAAGGTTTGCTTTCCATGATCTATGGTAAGGTTGATGTCCAATTAAAGGAGAGGTTTTCTGATTTTATCAATCTCTTTACCACCCAGAATGTTCTTCAGTATAATTAGTCAATATGAAGTGAAAAGGCATATAAAGCAATGTCCTTCTCTTCAAATTATGTGATGTATTTTGTCTTTTGATTTGGGTTACTAGTGTTAAGATTCTCATTTAAAAATGATGTATTTCAGAGGCTTGAATTCAAATGTAGATTGGTTTACAAATTTCTTCAGTAAATTCTAATGAGTTTAGACACAATATAATTCCCTTTTTCCTTTCATAGTGCTCAGAGAATTCTATGTTTTCAAAAACAGCCATTTGTTGGCAGCATTCAAAAAATAATTTGGTTAAATTCAGTCTTGATGTTGTTATAAGCAGAAGTATTTTTCTATTAAATTTCTGCTGTATTAATTTTTTCAACCATGGCAAAACATTTACTAAGGTCAAATACTTTTCATTGTCTATCTCTTAAAGCAGCACTCTTCAATGTCAATCCCAGAGTGACTGAAATGTGTTTTAAAGGACTTTATGAGACTGTATTTTCTGTACATTATTTGTAACATTTAATATACAGTAGGTCCCCTTAACCTGCAGTTGTTCCAATTCATCACTTTCAATCATTTTAAGATGTCACCTTCTACTGTCTTTTGTATTTATCTTTCATCTCATTTTTAATCTTTAATCTGTTGTTCATCTTTCTTATGTTCTTATATTCATTTAAGATGATAATTAGCAGTATCAGCTTAACTATCAACATGCCAGTTGAACTGGTGTACTTTTATTTAGCAGATTGGAATGCATTTGTTGGGGAGGTCTAATTTAAAATTAAAATTTTGTGTAATTGTAAAAACCACAGTATTTGGACATGATATTTTATTCAAGAACGATATTGTAGTTATAATATGATGGTGCTAGAAAGAACTTATTATATTATATATATATATTATATTACTACAATTATATAAAATTCATAATTGTTTGAGAATACTTGTGTACATTTTCTGTTTACCAATACATGGAAAGCCTAAGATCTTGGCCAATCCTGTACTTTTATGTAATTAAATACATTATTATACAGCAAGATGACAAGCATTCCATTGGAATGAACATAAGTTTCAGCTATAGAATAATGTGACACAAAAGTTAATATAATGTAAGTTTGCAAAAAGCATTCCTATAAAGACTAGGAAGCAGTGATGTCTTGTATCAAATTATGAAATGTAAGAAAATCCTCATAGCTGTTCATTTCAAATGAAAATTAAGATCACTTTATTGTCTGTATACAATTTCTTGTATGATGAATTTGTCTTTTCACATACCCAAACTTGCTCTCCATAAGACACACAGACAGAGAGAGAAGCTTGGGGTCAGAGCCCAGGGTCAGTCATTTATACAGCACCCCTGGAGCTGTTGGGTTTCAGGGCCTTGCACAAGGGCCAATGGTGTTGGATTCCTCTGCTGGCTGCAGGATACAAACTGGCATTTTCCAGCCACAGGCGCAGATCCTTAGCCTCAGAGCCAACGCAGCGCCTCCCAGCTATTGTAAAAATATTCACACTGTTGAAGAACATAATTGTATTTGATTATCCAAAGACTACATGGGTTTTAACACACTTAATTTAAATAGCCATTTTATGCAAGTGTATTCCATAAAATATTTAATTACATTTTTGAGTTAATACAGTCTAGAGTTATTTGTGACTTTAGTAAGTGGGGAACAAATCCTCTGCACTGCACAACAAGGAAATGATGTGAAAGTTTTGATGTCCCTAGATTGTGAAGGAAAAATATCTAATTTTAAGGGAAAACAAACATATAATTTAAAATTTGTTAATGTTAGCATTGAGATATATTGTCTGGTCGGCAGTGAAGAAACAACCTTTTGAGGTGGGCAACATGTTATTTAGTTGGGCCCAGCACATTGAGGTATTTTCCAAACTTGCACACAATATATAAGAATATATGGCAGTAGACAATTAAACTCTCTTGACTGATTTGTGACTTAAAGAATTTTAATTCTTCTGCTTGGTATCATATAATATTGGACTTAGAAATTAATGTAAACTCTTTGTAAAGTTTGTGCCTGCGGCAGTATTACATGCAGCATCTCCTGTGACTACTCTGATGGTTGTACAGTATAAATGGGTAAAACAGTAGACAGACATTGAAAAAGAACTTCAGATAAAACCAATATGTCAGTTTTTATAATAAAATAAGTCTGCACTCTGTCTATAATACTAAGAGTATCTCAGTATTATCTCAGAGTTTCTCAATCCTTTCCCCACAGTGATCTCTACAGCAAACACTGAAAAATACAACAGTTTCCTTGAATCACTTGACTTGATTTCCACTATCTAGAAAAAAAATTACATGAACTAATGTAATCTGCACAGTTTCTATTCCAGCCCCTTCAGCTACACTGCCTTTTGCAGGCTCTTCTGGTGCACTGTTGTCCATTATTTCTAAAATGAAAACATCTACTGTACATGCTCTCTTGGATCCTATTCCTCAGTATGCCTCTTTTCAAACTTTTCTTCTGATTCGGTTTATCACGGACCTGATTAATAAATTCTTCAAGCCATTTCTGCTCATAACATCTACTGTTACTCCCCTCTTGAAGAAATCTAACCTTGACCACAACCTTCTCTCTAGTTACAGGCCTACAGTACAGTATCTCCAAACACCCTTTCATCTCAAAGGTTCTCATGAGGGAGATACTGTAGCTTTTCAGCAACAGTTTCACACAAGTTCCCACAAGAAATTCCAGTCAGGTTTCCCGCACTTACACAGCACAGAGTTTACCCTTGTGGAAGTTTCCAACGATCTAAGACTCGGTGCTGACTCGGGCTCTCTTTCCATTCTTGTCCCACTTGATCTCTTAGTATCCTTTGACACTGTGCTCCACAATATTCTTGTGTAGAAACTATAGGACTATGTTAAACTTCAAGGCAAAGATCCGAAATTTTTTTTCTCCGATCTTTCAAACCTGTTGCCACGGGTCAGTATTGGGGCCCAACTTGTTCCTCATTTACAGTATATGGTCCTTCTGGATCTGATCATGCAACATTGAGGCATTAACGTTCACAGTTATGCAGATACAGTATGTACTGTATATTCACAGATATGAGTTATGCAGATATGATGATTTGCATCAAACTTAACGTATTCACTGCCTTGGAAAATTTAAACAGCTGTCTGGGGAGATCAAGATATGAATGAGCCACAATTGTCTCATGCTTAATAGTACCAAAACTGAGACCACGTTGATAAGAACACCTAAGTCCTCATATTTCCATTTGAAAATTATCTCCCAGCTAAGGTCTCACAAAGGATAGCATTGTAATGCACACTGTTCATGGTCTTTAAGGCTCTAAAAAGGTAGAGGTCCACTCTGACCTTCTTTTTCAAAATTCACCCAGGTCTGATCAGGTCAATTTAATTTGCTGCAGGTCCCCAGAACCAAACTATGTCCTATGGGTGACCGTAGATAATAAGCAGTTTCAACTGAAACATAAAAGAGATCTTAAAACCCTTCTCTACCAACACGCCTATCTACTTCCGGTATTTTAAACTGATTTACTGTCCTTTTCCTTCATATACTGTTACGTTCCTTGGCTTATTTTTAGCTTTTTCTTTTATGTGAAGCACATTGAGATTCACTATATGAAATGTGCTATATACTTTAAATATATTATTTTCATTATTGTTAGGAGCATTTTAATTTATTACAAATGACAAAAAACCCTTTTCATATTGTGGGAAAACGTAATTGAGAACCATTCCCCATACATTCAAATGAAACACAAAATAACAAAGCATGTATACATATCCCAGATTCTGTGAATTTAAGAAAATGAATTAGCAGCTGTTTTCTATTTACATTCTGCCATTTTGAAGCCACCATCTGTTATTGCACTTAGCTTGTCACCTACAGTACCTGGCAGTGCCCTGTGCCAACTAATATACTGTATAATACAGATATGAATAGAGCTGGTACTAATCTACAGCAAGCACATTTTTCTAGAATCACTGTAAGATCAGAGGGTGCCAGGAGTCACTGATACATGACAAGACAAAGAAAGCCTGGCTGCCTCAAGCCCTTTCCGACCTTTCCTTTATCAGGGATGATCCCCAAAATCTGTCATTTCATTGAAAAAATCACAATTTCATTGAAGTCCAGGAGTGCAGGGCGCTTTATTGTAGAATTATTCAAGTTTTACAGCAAAAAAGGCCTGTCTCTATGATACACTTTTGTTTCTTGAGGTCTAGCCTTTTTGTGTCAAAAGATTTGTCTTTTTGTTTGAGTCACAGACTCCTGTCTCATATATATTTTCAGTCAACATCATTATATTTCCAGGTTCCACATTTCACATCCCTATGATAGGATGGTCACTTTCTTTTGAGGCACAAATGTAGCTTGTTTACAGAAACCCATTTCATCTCTCATAAGTGCTCAGGTCCACTTTGAGTCATTTCTTAGGACATCTGGTTTTCAATTAACAATATCAATTTACATAACTATTTATTCACTATAACAATCGCCTTCTAATTATTTATGGTATTGTATGTAGAATATATATTTTAAATGCACACTGTATATAAAATGGTGCTCAGTGAAATAGAAATGAAAAAAAAGTTTAAATGGTCTTGCAATGAGTTCAACTTTTATTTGTAATACTGCTATACTCATAGGGATCTTGAAGTGGTCAGAGGTAAGGGGACAGGATTCAGGTACTGGTTCAGGGACCAAGCCAAAATTCAATGTAAATCATATCTAGGACAGGTGTTAAGTCAAAAGTACGTGGAGGCTTGGAATGCAGTACCAGGGAAATTAGCAGATTAGTCAAGGGTCAAACCAGAGAAATCAATTGCAGTACTGAGCTATCCAGAAGCATGACAATGTAAATCACATGGTTTTAGTGGGTTGGCTGTACTTCCAGTCAATCATGTATGAGGGAAATAGTGCATGTGACCAAACCTTAGACCATATTGTAAGCATTTTCAAATGACAGACCTACTGTACACCACATGTCCTAGATGTTACTGACACACCAAGATAAGGTATAACAGGCCTAGTGATCTAAATGTAATCACCACACCAACAGTTAAGTGACTGTGTCCTCTGAAAATACAATCAAGTTAATGTGATAATCAGCACAATGCTTAACAACCTAAATTCAAGATATCAGTAAGGCTGATCTGAGTGAATTAAATTCAGGACTGCTTTGTGTTATTAAAATAGACCAGATTATTAGGAATAAAAATAATACAAACAAAAGGCTTATGAAAAGAGCTGAAGAAATGGTTGGAAAAAAGAATTAGAAAAGTGCAAATTGCAAAGATATAGAACAACTGTTAGTTCAAATGCTAATTCAAGGCAAAAGGTATTCCATCAAATTCTTTTCAAGATAAATGTCTTACTCTATCCCTATCAAGCATTGAACCCAAGAACAATGCAAAGCAAACTATTTCTTTAGGAAGTGCACAATCTAGGAATGCTTGACAGCGGGAAAGTAGGCTTCACCTGATCTGTGAGCAAGGAACACTGTGACTCCGTTATTGCTGTGGAGTGCAAGTAGAAGGGCTGCTGGTTACAGATGGTGGAGCATTGTATCAGACTTTGCTTCCCTCGTCCAGTTGAGCTCTCTGCTGCTTCATCTCCCTTGCAAGGATAGTAGTTAGTCCTCTCGGGCCTAATGTCGAGTTTTCCTGGACCTAACTTCCAATCCTTGCGGACCTAACTTCTCAAGCTTACTTCCAGTTGTTCTCAGCTTTTTTTCCAGTTGTCCTTAGCTTGACATATTTATTAGCCTTAGGCAAGGACATTCCAAAGTCTTGTCTGCCAGGGTTCTGGTTGGCCAGTTCAAATCTGAGTTCTGCGTATCTCTCCTTCAGAAAATTGTATTGCTTCTAACAGGAGAGGCAGGATAAAATATCCAGTATTTGTATAAACTTGTAACTTCTTCTGAGTAATACACACAGATTTGATATGTAGGTTTTTGCATTTTTTTGCCCATTATTTTGAAACCAAACATCGCCCACTTCTTTCTGAAGTGATTGTGATTATTAATAATATATTGTGTATTGTATGTTATATTCTATTTGAATATTTTGATTTTACCCTTTTGTAAGGGAATGAAGAATGTGTTGTGGCATCATATCTAGTACTTCATGTACTCTTTTACCAATGAGGATTGAAGGATGCCATTTTATTGGGTCAAAATTCTGACTTGCTTTATAAGAAATAGGAGAGATTTGTACTGTACCTCATTCTGCCACTAGAGGTTTGACTCAGTTTTCCAAATTTGAACCCTCAATTGGTGTTGATGTATAAAAATTATCAAAATTATTTAATAATTCATGTTGCAGTCAAACCCTTTGTTTTATTACGTTTTTTTCTGTTTTATTTTGAATTGCTCTTCAACTGTATTCCAAACAAATGATATCTATGGGCATTTGCTCAGCTATCCCTTGTTTCTTGAGGTTTAATAAAGTTGGTTATGTTTCTTTTGAGTATAACCCTAACATTTCTTCATTTAATAACAGAATGGTAAAACATGGTGTTTGAGATTTATAGGGTATATATATGGATGATTTTAAGTTATTTTTGCAGTTTCTTTAAGGGGAACTTAAGTGGGAACTAAAACACTATTTGAATATTTCAGGGTTAGAAAGAATCAGTATTAATGGTTGCATTTCAAACCACCAAAAAGTAAAATGTACACAATAACTTGTAAAACTTTTACTTTGTAATTACTTTTACATCACAAAAAAGATTACATTTCCAAGAGCACCATATTCTGCAACAAAACTTCCGGTGACATGAAGTAGCCCTATCATATTGTTAACAAGCAGGCTTGTGAATACATCTCTTTTAATCCAATAGAAATGTTGCACTCGACTTCAAGACGGTTTTGGAGATACTGTAAGTGGAACTTGTTAACTTGGCAAATCACATTGGAACCTTTCTCGGTAAAATATCAGCAGCACAATCTGAACTCAATTTGGCAATTCATCATATTACATCAGTGACTAGTGATAAGGAAGGGCCACTTCACGTCACAGTTGGTGGGAACTCTTCCTGTAACGCACGGCGAGACCAGGGATTTGCGACAACATGGCAACTTACAGTACTTTCACAAAGTTCCCAATTTTGTGCTTAATTCAAAAGTCATTACATTTTTTCTAAACTGAATTTATATTGTTACTGACATTTAATAACTGGTCTGAGAAATTGGGACTGCAGTTCCCTTTTAAAACTATAGCTTAACAAAGGTCTTATCTTGCATTCCTTGCCAAGTAATGACTCCACATTTATGATCTTGTCTCTGAAGCAGATTGGTCTTTTCTTTTGACATGATTATTACAAGGCCTACTTTGTTCATGGCCAAATGGTTTTATGGACATATCTGTGTAGCTCTTATCTCTGCTTGAGAGAGGTTCACGGATCTTCTGACCTTTTTGGAGCCACAAGGAATAACGATTCCTTCATTATTAAGGACAGTTTCAAGTAGGGGATGCATGCAGGCTAGCAAGAAATGAGCACACATACACTGATATCAGACAATGAGTAGTCAATCATGGGGAGAATACGAGAATGTAATTGACTTAAGAATGCTAAGTCTAGTATGAAAACTAAGATTAAGCACATGAGAATGAGAAGGTAGGTCTTATATATGGGAAGTAATTATAGTCATCTGGTGCAGCTATCTTGTGATTGAACAACAGGATTAGGGTTGTTAGCAGTTACTCTGGTGTGATTTTTCATGGTCTGACAAGTGTGGGTATGAACATATTGAGCTAAACGCAGGTAGAGTTAAAGTCAGAGCAAAACACATGGATCCACCTGTTTCACAGGACACAAAATAGTAGAGCAAACAGACTATGTGCAGGTTTGAAAAGCCTTAATTTCTGAGTACCCAGTATTTCCAATTCACTTGGAATCTGTTCCCAGCAACATCAGCTGATTAGGCTACCAATTAAATATACGTATTTATACACATCATTATGAAATGTTGAGAATGTCAATAACTTCAATAGAGCAGTCAGGTTTTCAATATTCATTTTGTAAATGCAGCTCACTCAAAGAAAATCAACTAACTCAATACAACTAACAATCCCATTGCTCAGAGGCATTTCAATAATCCTACTCCACAACTGAGTCTTACTTAGAATAACCAACATCAATGATTCAGCATAAATGGTGAATTCTACCTGTCCTATGGAATAATTAATTCATCCTTTCTTTTCTGCTATTTTTTTCTATTTGGAGCAGCAAGCAAATCACAAACTAAATAAAGAAGTTACAGTGCCCCAACTCACAAACTATCATAGTTTCTATCTCACAAGTTTGCCGCATACACATTTAAAAACAACTAACCTTGAGAAACTTTGTTCGGGCTTTTTAAGCATAATATTGTTGCAAATGGGGAGGGTATGAAAATAAAATAATCACTGAGCACATACATTAATAGGTAAATTGAATAATCAGAACCCTCAACTTGTAAAGGTTTCTGTCAAGAATATACTCGAGTGGTTGGTATAGTTAGAGGTACATTAATTACTTGTTCTTTGGAACAGTTTAGATGAAGAGTAATAATGAAGGCACACTTGGTTAAACAAATATTTATTAACAAGGAAGGTGACACACAATATAAACATACAATACACATGTTTCTCTACAAGATGACAGACAAGGCATTTCAGAGACCTATGTCTAAACCACCCAGAAAAACCCCATATTCAATTTTTGTGACTATGAATTAAAGAAAATAATATTGGTTACACCCAAACCTTTCTAAACTTTTAACAAAAGAGCCTATTAACAATTCACCATGCTTTAAAGAATAGCCAAATTATCACCCATTCCCCACAACAATAAAAGAGAAGCTGTCATTGTGAATACATGAAACTTTAATGTATAGTAGTCTGGAATATTCATGTCCCAGAAATCAAATCAGAGAACCCTTCAGATATATGGAAGTTGTGATTGAGCTCTAATCAATATTCAGTGTAGCTGCAGCCTTTTTAAGCTAATAACGCTGTTGTTTCACAGACTGAACACAGTGTGATCATATACACTACAATTTGTAGTTTTGCAACAATATTTTTTAATAAAAAATAAATTTGCAATATTTCTATTTATTTTTTTAATTATTTTTTTCTTCCTAAAATTATATGTATTTAAATTGTAAATACAGATCTGCAAATAAGGATGATCCTTTTATTAATCTGATTATGGCACCTGGTTATATAATAATTAAACAAAATACTGTATATAATAATCAATTAAAGTAAGAAACACTAAATAAGTAATTCCAAATATACTTGAACACAGAAAATTCACATCTTCTTCTTCTTCTTCTTCTTCTTCTTCTTCTTCTTTTTCACAGCCTTAGTCCCAGACTGTCCTGGGGTCAGCTGCTTTGGTTGCTCTTCTCCACTTGTCTCTGTCGAGCACATCTTCCTCACTCACTTCACATACCTCCATATCTTTTCTCACACAATCTATCCATCTCTTTCTAGGCCTGCCTCTTCCTCTGTTACCTTCCACCTCAAATTCCATTACCCTCTTTGTTACTTCCTCAACGTCCATCCTCATGATATGTCCATACCACCGTAACCTCGCCTCTCGCATCTTCTCAACCACATCCACCACCCTACAGTA
The DNA here is from genome assembly GCF_040954835.1 of Lepisosteus oculatus. Taxonomy (NCBI): domain Eukaryota; kingdom Metazoa; phylum Chordata; class Actinopteri; order Semionotiformes; family Lepisosteidae; genus Lepisosteus; species Lepisosteus oculatus. The sequence continues at coordinate 28,290,246 of NC_090700.1, forward strand.
CATCGTCTTCGGATTTCTTCATTTCTGATCTTATCATTCATTGAAATCTGCAGAATCCATCTTCAGTTCTTCTCATCAAGTTCTCTTCCCTCTTTCCAACTGCCAAGCATTCAGCTCCATATAGTAGTACAGGTCTAATCACAGTCTTGTACATTTTGCACTTTAACTTTCTAGGAATTTTCCTGTCACAGATTATTCCAGTTACTTCTCTCCACTTGTTCCATCCAGCTTTCAATCTTTGTTTTACTGCCTCAAGTGTTTCTCCTCCCTTTACCAGTTTTGATCCAAGGTATTTAAAGCCATCAACTTGTTTCAGTTGTCCTCCATTTGTCTCCACAACATTGGTCATAGTATCTCCTCTTCTCTCCATTACCATTATTTCAGATTTTTCTGCATTCATTTTCAGTCCACCCTTTTCCAGACTCCTCTGCCATTTGAACACTTTCTCCTGTAGTTCTACTTCTGAATCTGCCATCAGTGCCACATCATCAGCAAAGATGAGTTCCCAAGGCACTTCTGTTCTTACCTCCTCTGTCAGTGTGTCAATAATGTTTATGAAAAGGAAAGGACTTAGTGCTGATCCTTGGTGTACTCCAACTGTGATTTCAAACTCTTTTGTCTCTCCCCGTTGTGTTATCATCTTCGTAGTTGCATCTCTATAGGTTGCTTGAACTAACTTCACCATGCTTTCTGGTACTCCTTTCTTCCTCAAGAACCAATACACCACCTCTCTGGGAACACGGTCATATGCCTTCTCCAAGTCCAGAAAGGCCACATACAGCTTTTTCCCTTTCTCTAGTGTCTTCTCCTGTAACTGTCTCATCACAAAAATGGTGTCACGCCCTCTGCAGCCAGAGGGCGCTCCTTCTTTGTCCTTTCCCTAGTTTCCGGTCTGCTGTCCTTCCTGTCCCTCTCTTTCCCTTGGGCTGTATATTTCCGGGTCTTGCACTCTGTCCTGGCTCAGCACTGTTGTTCGGATGTCCTGAGACCCACCTAGCACCAGGGCGCCCCACGTCTGCTCCCTGAGGGCATAGGTTTCTATACGGCATTCCTGAACTCTTTGCACTAATGAGCCCGGGCCTTTTTCCCGTCTCGCCGCTACGCATATGGGTCTTTTTCTGCTCTCCTGCTCCCCACGGTTAGTCCCTTTGGACGTCCGTGACAAATGGCATCTGTTGTGCTTTTCCCCGCTGAGAATCCAAATTGTGAGTTGTGGACCCTGACTATCTTCTTGAGTCTCTTGTCCAGAATTTTTTCCAGGATTTTCAATCCATGTTCCAGAAGTTTTATTCCTCTATAGTTTTTACACTCCATTGGGTCTCCTTTCTCCTTGTAGATGGTAACCATACTGCTTTTTGTCCATTCTTCTGGAATTCTCTCTTCCTTCGCAATATTGTTTAGCAATCTCGTCAGCCACTGAATCCCCTCTTCATCGAGGTTCTTAAAGTGTTCTGCTGCTATTCCTGATGGTCCAGTTGCTTTGCCCACTTTCATCTCTTTGATAGCTTCTGTCACTTCCTTTACTGACATTTTTTGGATTGGTCCATACACTACATCTGCCTCCACTAGGTTCTCCCTCTCATTTTCTACATTTAACAGATTTTTGAAGTACTCCAGCCATCTTTGCTTGATCTGTTCTTCTTTAATCAAGACTCTGCCTTCTCCATCCTTGAGTACTGCCACCCAGACAATATCTTTTTTCTGTCTCGCTCTATGTTTAGCAATCTTGTAGATTTGGTCCTCTCCTTCCTTTGTTTCAAGTTTCTCATACCATTCTTTCCAGGCTCTTTCCTTTGCTCTTGCTACACTTCTTTTTGCTACTTTCTTTAGTCTCTTATATTCTTGTAATTCTCCAGTGCCATCTTTCAGTGCCTTGTATGCTTTTTTCTTTTCCTTCAGTGTTTCCTGAACTTCCATATCCCACCACCACTCTTCATTTTCCCTCGGTCTGCCTCCTCTTGTCTTTCCACAAACCCTGGTAGCAGCCTCTTCTAGGATGTGGCTCATCTCAGTCCACTCTTCTTCAACTGAAGGCTCCTCTGTTTCCTCTTTGTTGTTTTTCATTTCTCTCACCAGCCTGTTGAAATCTACTTTGTTTTCTCTCAGTTTCCACACTTTTGTTCGTGCTGGGTGTTTCCTCTGCCTTATTCTTCACTCCTTCAATATTGTGATGTCCATCACCAGTAGCCTGTGTTGTCTGGTAACAGCCTCATACGGCAGGACTTTAGCATCTTGGACTTTCGCTCTATCAATTCTTCTCACTAATATGTAATCATTTGGGTATCATGGCTTCCACTTTTGCTCATAATTCTTCGTGAACCCTGTGTTCACTGCAAACAATTCAAGAGCTTGGAGTGTTTCTAGTAGCCTTCCTCCTTCTTCATTTCTCTCTCCTAGCCCTCTCTGACCATGTTCATCTGGATAATCTGGGCATTTCTCTCCTAAATGTGCATTGAAGTTTCCTCCAATTACCACCATTTCATTTCCTGGGATTCTGCTAACCACTTCTTCGAGATCTTCCAAAAAGCTATCCTTTTCCTCCTGTGGTCTTCCTACCTGTGGTGCATATACAGAGATGATATTCCATAACCCACTCTCAAAAGCCACCTGTACATTGATAATCCTGTCTGAGTGTCTAACCACCCTCACTATCTTGTCTGCTAGGTCTTTGCACACTATCACACCCACTCCATTCATTTTTGTACTTTTTCCAGCGTATAGAATCTTGTATCCCTCTCCTAGGTGTCTTGAGCTGTTTCCTTTCCACTTGGTTTCTTGCACACACAAGATCTCCACTTTTCTCCTTTCCATGGTTTCAACCAATTCTCTCCCTCTCCCTGTCATGGTACCAACATTCCAACTCCCCACTCTCATTGACTTAACATTCCTTCCAGGCCCATTCACCTTGTTTCTTTTCTGTAGCCCCAACTCTACAGTTTTCCCCACAGTAGCATAATTTCCATTAGTACCCTGTTGGGACACAGCACTAATGGCGGATGTTGTTAACCCGGGCCCCGACCGATCCGGTATGTGCTTTGTGTTCTTTGCAACCATGGTTTTGGCAAGATGGTTTTACGTCGGATGCCCTTCCTGACACAACCCTTTTAGTCGCCTCTTACGACAGGCAGGGATACCCAGGAGGTATTCTGATCCCCCTCCCGAGGGATAACAGAAAATTCACATAGATTTAAAATAACTTAAATATTTCTTCTTTCATGTATAATCACAGGTTCCTGTTCAGACAAACTCTGCAATACGTTCTAATTGAACCAATTATTCAATTGCTGACTTTAAAACCTTGGTTTTTGAGTTACCTTGGCATTCTTGATCTGTCAGGTATTCTTCCAGAGAAATCTCTTATTAGTTCACAAAGTGGCATATTAATCAATCTAGGATATCAGGGAGCATTTTCAAAGTTTATCTTTAACTAATCTCTCTACTAAAGCTTGGTAGCCCTCGGTCTCCTAAGCCCTCAAGCACATTAGTACAAGGAGAAGATCACCTCCCAGGGCTGTGAGGACTTTCTTTGGCTATTTGTTCCAACCACTAATTAACAGGCCCCTTTTCCATCCATGCAGGATATTTAAACCCTAATCTGCCACTGATATGGTTCTCTGTTATTGAGGTACTTCTGACCAATGTAGTGCCCCCAGCATAACTAGCCTGCTTCACAGAAGAACACTCAGCCTAAATCCTGCCAGAAAATATCTTCATATGCCTCTACTCTTCCTGTCAGTACCCTGTCTGCTCAGCTGGGACAGAGAATCCTAAATTCCCTGTCGATAACCCTCTGTGGTGGCACAGCCACCCTGCACAGATCTGCCCCGACAGCTGCTCTCACTAACCTGCTTCTGCAATCTCCATCTGCTCTCGTCTCTCCCAGAGCCTTCACTGGGCTCAAGTTCCTGGATTCTTCAGCCAGTCAGCATCTTAACTCATTTGCTCGCCACATCATAAACTGTTGATGAACTGCAAGCCTCAAGCAATTCTACAGATTTTCAAATGGATTGAGGTCAGGGCCAGCTCAGGACATTTTTGTTCTTTAGCAGCTCTGCTGTTGCTTTGTGTTTTTTATTTGTATTGTTTAAGTACTTCTAAACTATACCCAGGTGCTGCACAGCTAACCTAATGAAGTTGCAGCTAAATTAAATTAGCTTTGTCATGCCAAAGGGTTTGAATACTTACACAATCATGTATTTTCTGTATTTCTATCATAGTTTGTATATAACAAATATTAGTTGTTATTAAGTATCATTACAGCAGGCTTTGAAGCAACACAAGTGAAGACATTTGCAAGAATAATATATAAAATATTAGTTAAATATCTTTGTTTCAGTTTTTATATATACTGTAGTACAAATATGCATGCCTATCTTTACAAAGAAAGATACATACAGTATATACTCTCTTTCGTAGCATTAATCCCGCTTCAGCAGGGTCTGCTTGTCAGTGCGCCTGTCTCCATTTGATGGTTTGAACCAAATCTTTGAGCTGACATTGCCATTAAATGCCACCGAGAATACTTCAACCGGGGCGTATCTCCGCCTGCCGTTGGAGTGGGGGGAGGAGAACAACGTAATGTAGCCAATTCATAGAGGGGGATTATTAGGAGGCATGGGAAATTTGGCCAGGACACCGGGGTTACACCCCTACTCTTTTCGAGAAACACCCTGGGATTTTTAATGACCACAGAGAGTCAGGACCTCGGTTTTACATCTCATCCGAAGGACGGCACTTATTTACAGTATAGTGTCCCCATCACTATACTGGGGCATTAGGACCCATATGGACCCATATGGACCGCAGGGTGAGCACCCCCTGATGGCCCCACTAACACCTCTTCCAGCAGCAACCTAAGTTTTTCCCAGGCTCACACCTGCTTAGCTTCAGTGGGATGCCAGTTTTAGTTGCAGGGTGATATGGCTGTTGGTCCCACATACAGTATATACTATTTTCTTTAAATACTCACTAGTAATGAATCAATAAATGATGACTCGGCAATAAACAGATGAATGAAAAAATTATAAATAACTAGCATGACATTAAGGGTCTAAAACATGTGAGGACCAGGGGAAACCTGGCAAGATGAACATCACTGCGGACTACTTATCTCGATTGCCGACCTTCGTCAATCCTGAAGAGGAGGGAGTTAATGTGACAGAGGCATCTCTGTCACCGTCCGCAGACAGTACAGTACACGACACCCATTATCCAACTTAAGTTACACACGTTCATGCATACACTTTCCTGTTGGCTAGCTAGCTCATGAGGGTGCACACTCGGGGCTTGGCTAGGAGCTTCCTATTTCATACATGCAAAACATTACCACATCTTATTTCAAAATCAGTTCCTGTTACCTTTAGAGACACAAACACAAACTCTGTAGGTCTATCGTTATGTTTCTGTTTATTTGTACTTAGCTGTGTGAGAGAGTGCTCTGTCTGTCTCTTCCCTGTTGCTGTCTGACTTCCGGGTATGGTAGCCTCCTTGGTCCAAACCGGATACCTGTTTTCAGCTTGACTTTGTAGTGTCAACGCTGATTGGTGCATGCAAACATCTTCTGGTAAAAGAAGTACCATTTTTACAGGTGGTTAAAAATAAGTAAAATGTTGTATTCAGGGTTGGTATTTTTTTTGTACATTCTGTATACACTATTGTTTAAAAGAATGAAGGAATTACCATGTTTGGAAATTAGTTTATCTTGGGGAAAATGCACCTCCATAATTATGTAACAGTGGCACAGACTGAGGGGGCAGGACTATACGGTACCTATTTAGGAGGAGGGGAGAGATCTAACAGGAGCTTAGTCTTGCTGTAGCCGCAGTGGGGAGCTGATAGAACCTAAGCATGGTAGGACTCCTGGTCTCTATTTCTTAGAGAACGGGTTTATGCGTGTGTGTACTAGTTCCATTTTGTTGTTGTTTTTTCGAACCCGGCCCTCTGGTGTCACTCTCAGGTTCATGTGGGTATGCACCTTCGCCTCTTCCGCCTCAGGTCGGCCCCCCCACCGATGGGGACTCAAACCCAGGCCTCAGGCTTCACTCAACAGGGACCCAGCCAGTTGAGCTAAAGGGAAATCTCCCTTCAGCACGTCCGCTGTGGTCCCTGCTATCCACAGGAAAGGGCGGTGATGTCACCCCGCTGGTAAGCCGGCTGAAACAACCTGCAATGGCGGCCATATGCGTTACACTCTCCCCCGCTTAATTCGCTGTCCTCAGCAAAGGGCTATCCCACCCCGCTTCCGACACCAATATTTCTCAATAAATAAACCTTGCTTCTACTACAGATATTATACAGTGTTAGATTTACGTAAGAAAAATGTGTGCTCTGGTAGGTTAAATTTTTTTTTTTCATAAAAAAATGCATTGTTTTTTTAAAAACAAATAAGTATAGCCATCTAGAATTCACCTTAAACCTTTTGTCTGCCAACTGATCCTTTGAATCATCAAATGCTTTAATGATTGTGCCCAAGCCCTTGGGCACCAAGGTGGTAATGAAACTGGCGAACCTTATCTTCTCAAGGAGGTCATCAAGACGGACATTGGGTAAGCATCAAACTGGGATCAGCATTGATCTTACGGAAATCCAAGCAAACTCTTAGTGACTCATCCTTCTTGGGCACAATGACTATGGGGCTACTCCGTTCACCAGTCGATGGCTCAATAACTTCCATGTCTCTCATGGTTTGGATCTCTTCTTTCAGTGCTCCAGCTAACCTCAGGCATGCGATGTGGTCTCTGGCGAATTGGTGTAGGATTCTTGAGGTGAATGGCATGGTGAGGACATTGGTTTTCTCAGGTTTCTGAGCAAACAGGACAGGAAACTCTGTAAACAGTTGCTGCAACTCTGCTACCTGACCCCCAGTCAGGTGTTTTAGGTTCATTTCTGTCTGCTGCTTCCATGCCTCTAAGCCAGCAAAGTCATCCTTTTCCTCCTCCACCTTACACACCGTAAGCAAGGTTGCAGACTCCCGTTCTTTCCACTCCTTAATGAGATTAATGTGGTACGTCTGCTTTTCCTTCCCCTTGTCTGGGTGGTGCACTTCATATGTAATCGGCCCTACCTTATGGAGGATGGTGTAAGGCCCTTGCCACTTGGCCAGCAGCTTACTGTTTGCAGAGGGAACCAGGAGCAAGCCTTCTGTCCTGGCTGGTACTCCCGGTGGTGTGCCTCTTCCGGGCCTGTTGGGCTTCTTTTAGGTTCTCTTGAGCCTCTTCCCAATACTTTTCAAGGCGGTTTCTCATCTGCAACACATACTGCACAATACCTTTCTCTGAAGTTATAAGGGGAGTGGCTTACCAGGTCTTCCACAGAAGATCCAGAGGTTCTTGGACAGTCCACCCATACAGTAACTCAAAGGGGGAGAACCCAGTACAGGACTGTGCCACTTCTCTGTATGAAAAGAGAAGGAATGGCAACCACTTGTCCCAGTCCTTACCCGTGTCAGAGACAAACATCCTCAGCATATTTTTGAGGGTTTGGTTAAAGTGATGCCAAGCTGTTTGTGGAGTTGACCCATCAGGTGGGATGTGAATTAGTTCCTTGGTCTGTGATTATGTCATCTGGAATCCCCATCCTGGAAAATAACTGCACCAGAGCGCTTAAGATCTTCAGTGTTGTGATGGAGCGAAGTGGAAAAGCTTCTGGGAACCGAGTGGCATAATCACATACAACCAGTATATATCAATATCCAGTATGGCTCTTCTGTAATGGTCCCACTATATCCATTGCAATGCGCTGAAAAGGAGCAGAGATCACCGGCAATGGATACAGTGGAGCTCTATCAGATCTCCGGACAGTACTTGTTTTTTGACAAACTGCACAAGTAGTACAGTATTT